>NC_079197.1:136400505-136649604 GCF_029499605.1 Hyla sarda | reverse complement strand
TTTCCAAGGTGCAGAGAGTAGGTTCCCAGCCCTGATCTGCACATAGAAGAAACTTGTGCACTCTTTTATTTCTTTATTTATTTTGTATAGATTACTTAGTTGATGGAACTAGTGTTATGGGATATGTGTAGCACTGGGTGATGATGTATCATCAGAATTATCATGTTGCCTGCACCAAGCAAAAAGATTAAAGGAGTACTCCGTCCCTAGACAACTTATCCCCTATCGAAAGGATAGGGGATAAGATGTCAGATCGCAGGGGTCCCACTGCTGAGGACCCCAAGGATATCGGCTGCAGGACCCACCTGTTGCGACTTCCGGCAGCGCTGGAGGCTTTCATCCTAACGCCTCCCGACCACGGTGACGTGAGATCGTGAGATCCTGACTACGCCCCCGTGTGATGTCACGCCCCGCCCCCTCAATGCAAGTCTATGGGAGGGGGTGTGATGGCTGTCATGCCCCCTCCCATAGACTTGCATTGAGAGGCGGAGCGTGACATCACACAGGGGCGGAGTTGTGACGTCACAATCTCACGTCACGGTGGTCGGGAGCTGAAGCCTCCAGCGTTTCCGGAAGCCGCAACAGGTGGGTGCTGCAGCCGAGATCCCGGGGGTCCCCAGCAGCGGGACCCCCGTGATCTGACATCTTATCCCCTATCCATTGGATAGGGGATAAGATGTCTAGAGGCGGAGTACCCCTTTAACATTGCAATTCGTCAAGGATTTGGGAGAAAACTGTCTTGTCTTATTACCCATCCGCATGGACCGTCTTGACAGGAGCAAGTTTCTTAAAATATTCATTTTTTCTACCCATGTTATTTTAAAATGTTTACATTCGTAGCCAGTTGGGTTGCCACCTTTCTTGCAAAAAAATAAAAAATACCGGCCATGCTAATTTGCATAATTAATTATATATTTGTAACATCACAGCATAACACATATGCTGGGAAAATGTTGTCCTATTCTGACCCCTATAACTTTTTTATTTCTCCTTATATGGGCCTGTATGAGGACTCATTTTTTGCACCCTGATCTGTAGTTTTTGACAGTAACATTTTTGTTTTGATTGGTCTTTTTGATCAGGTTTTTTTTTTTTTTTTATTAAATTCGGGAGTAGCAGTTAGTTACTAACCACAACTCCCAGCATGCCCTAATACAGCCTGTGGCTCAGCAGCTGCCCAAAACGAAAACTACAACTCCCAGCATGTTGGACTATATAGTAGTATATAGTATAGGACAGTGTTTCCCAACCAGGGGTGCCTCCAGCTGGTGCAAAACTACAACTCCCAACATGCCATTGGCTGTCTGTGCATGCTGGGAGTTGTAGTTTTGCAACAGCTGGAGGCACTCTGCTTGGGAAACACTGGTATAGTATATGGTGCAACATTCGGGGAGTTGCAGGATTGGTTGAATAAATACCGGCCATTGCATTGGCAATATTTTTAATATAAAAATACCGACAGGGTGGCCAAAATATCAGATGTGCTGGTAAAATGCTGGCCAGGTGGCGACCCTAGTAGCCAGATTTCCGGCATTGGGCACTTTCTCTTGGGGATGGCACAATCAGACATGTTGGATTTTCATGCCCATGATCCAGTTGCTTTTCAAAAATGTGCCTTACCTTTATGAATAATATGAACCTTTACCAACCTAAAGTCATGTTAAAGGGGTACTCCACTGGAAAACTTTTTTTTGAACCAGAAAGTTAAACAGATTTGTAAATTACTTCTATTAAACAATCTTAATTCTTTCAGTACTTATCAGCTGCTGTTATGATCCACAGGAATTTCTTTTTGAATTTCCTTTTTGCCTGACCAAAGTGCTCTCTGCTGACACCTCTGTCCATTTTACGAACTGTCCAGAGCAGGATAGGTTTTCTATGGGGATTTGCTCCTACTCTGGACAGTTCCTAAAATGGACAGAGGTGTCAGCAAAGAGCACTGAGGTCAGACAGAAAGGAAATTCAAAAAGAAAAGAACTTCCTGTGGATTATAACAGCAGCTGATAAGTACTGGAATGATTAAGATTTTTTAATAGAAGTAATTTACAAATCTGTTTAACTTTAAACACCAGTTGATAAAAAAAAAAAAAAAAATGTTTTCCAGTGGAGTATCCCTTTCATTGACAAAGTTAGAGATAATAGTATTAGCTGTAGCAACTAGTGATGGCAGCCATCTTTAGTGTATGGCTAATCGTATAATTATATCAATTCAGCTCAGTAATGATCAGCAGTGGCTGCATGTGCCCCACTAGACATTAAAATGTACCAAGTATAATCCCAAGGATGTCAACTGAAGTTGGATATTCTCCATGTATAAGAAAAGATATACCGCTATATATTCATTGAAGTTCAGAGGATTTGTGCACAAATCCATAGAAAAAATATATGCAAAACTCCAGCTTCCCAAAAAAATATTAAAGTAAAAGTCCAAAATTTATTTCCACATGATTAAAATGAAAAAAAAAATCCAAGGTCTGAGTGAGTTAAAAGCATAGCAGGAACACAGACGAGTTTCGAACCGTCTGGTTCTTAGTCATAGAACCAGATGGTTTGAAACGCGCTGGAATTTCTGCTATGCTTTTAACGCACTCACCTTGGATTTTTTTTCATTTTAATCACGCAGAAATTAATTTTGGACTTTTACTTCAAAACTTTTTTGAGAGCTGGAGTTCTGCATATATTTTTTCTATGGATTCTCCATGTATACTTGTGTTGGGTTTAAACATTTCGCATAGAGATGAGAAGTAAGGGTTCATAGAAGCTTTTCATAAAGAGGTTATTCCAAGATGTTTGACAGTGTTTGGAAAACCCATGGAAAATGAATGGAGCGCTGGCGGCACACATGTACTACCACTACACTTTTATTTAAGGGACATTCCATTCTTGGGATCAGTGTGGCTTCCAGCGGTCTGACCTCCACCTGTCAGCTAGTCTTTTCCCCATCCTGTGTACCAAGAATAAATTAGCATCTTGGGATAACTCCCGCTGTTTCAAATGCTGGGCGTGACGTCACAAGGGGCCCCCGCAGCCCGCATCCAGCATTCGGAACAAAATGTTCCGAATGCTGGGGCAGTGGAGTACCCCTTTAAGTAACCTGACACACTCAGGATAAAGGTGTGGTCACCTGTAACTGCTGAAAGAGAAGCCTTTTGCCCTGCTGAGCTTGGCACCCAAAGATTACAAATCCCGGCCTTTGTCTATAAGAATATACTGCCTCCGTTTATATTGTAGACTGTGTTATTTGGGCACTTTATGACATGTTTATCCTTACATTGTATTATTTTAGAGAAATGTAGAAAAATCTGCAGCCCACAAGTGCAAATAGTGCAAAAAGAAAGTGCTTTATTGCATAACCAGGCTTTAAAATGGCGTCGGGAGGCTGCCGAAACAGCATGATTTTTGTAACACTGGTTATGCAATAAAGCCCTTTCTTTTTGCACTATTTGCACTCATGTACTGTGGATTTTTCTACCTTTTTGTATTGAGGAGGAGCTTCTTACCAGGGCCTACATAGCTGCGAGAACCAACAACAATTTTTTTCCCCTTGGGAATCTGGAGTAGCTGTGCTGTTCTTCTGAAAATAATTGTATTACCGTATTTTAGGACCATATGGTAAAAAAGGAGGAAAGGGTCACCAAAAAAGTCATTGCTCAGGACATTACCATGAAAGCAGCCTACAACCATTGAAGTGAATAGGAGCTGAGCTGCCGTAACCCACTACACAATGTAAGGAGCTCTCTGCTTCCGGTTCCGTTTTACTTTGTATGTCGGCATAACAGCTATGGTAAACAGCTAACCAGTAGAGGGTGCCAGATTTTGGCTATTCACCAGTCTGATATTGATGGATAGGTCATCGATAAATTTTGCCTAGAAAACCCCTTTAATCGTCGTTCAGGCTGGAATCACACAATGCAAAGGAGTAGACTTTTATAGAACAAATCTGAGAATTGATATCTATAAAGCCTATTCACATGAATAGTAATAAAAGGAGTATTCCTCCATTCAGCAAACCACCCGTTTACAGGCATAGATTGGCCCATGTAAAGGGATTTTACTTGTAGTTCCTGGCAGCCAATTCAAAATCTATATCAGGGTCCCCAACTTACCATGTGCCATTTACAATGTAGCAGACAGACCCCTTTTAGCCCCCTTGCAGTGCCAGAGCCAGGGTGCAACTGCTTCCTCTGCACCCTCCTATAGCCCTGTTGTTGCCAACTTTGGCTGTGAGTGGTACCAGGACACTTGTAGCATCGGCTACTGGACAAAGTGTTTTATTGGAGCTGGAATGTCAGGAAATCTTCTCTGGAATGAGATAATCAGCTAATGGCCACACACAACCTTACCGGAATGGTGGACACAATGTAAATCACTTGGAGTCCTGTCAAGTTTATTTAGAACACTGAAAAGTAAGATGTCAAGACCCCAACTATGGTGGCTTAAGTTGGATGTACACTTAAAGGGGTTCTCCAACCAAAACTAAGTTATCCCCTATCCACAGGACAAACCTGCCAATTCTGACAGACTCTGTAATGTGTATGAGGGTGTATCCACAGCCAAGGGTGCCTGGCAGGTGCCTTATTCCCTTCTTTCCACTGAAAAAATGCCCAATCAATTAAGCCAAGCTTATGGGGAAACAAGAGGAATAGCTGTTGGGCTTAAAGGGTTTGTCCAGCCAAAATTAAGTTTTAAGCAGCTAAGCAGCTGATAATTGGGGATCCGACCACTTGGGGAACCGGGGAATGGGGGGGGGGGGGGGGGGGGAGGACCCCCCGGCTCTCAGTGAGGAGCGAGTGTGATAGATTGCACATGCTCTATTCTTTTTTTATGGGAGTGCAAGAGATGCCCGACTGCTGTACTCAGGTCTCTTTGGCATCTCTTTGCTGCTCCTCACTGAGACCCGGGGTTCTGTTCCAGAGATCACTGGGGATTTCCAGCGGTCAAACCCCCACAGATCAGCAACTTATCCCCTAGGGGATAACTTAATTTTGGCTGGACAACCCTTTTAATCCCAACAGCTATTCCTCTTGTCTCCCCATGAGCCTGGCTCAACTGATTGGGTGTGTTTTGTGGGAAGAAGGGAATGAGGTACCTGCCAGACACCCTTGGCTATGGATACTCTCCCATACACAGGTAGTCGGATGGAATTGGCAGGTTTGTCCACCATTTATCTAATTTTTATGGCCACTGTTGGAGAAGCCACGGGGTCTCTCGGGGTGTGAAGGTAAGGTGGATGGGGCAGATGTTGTAGCCCAGGGGCAAAGGTTTATTAACCCCTAAATATTCATGACGCCAGGGCATGGTTTTTCTGGTAACCACCTGAACGGTAGTACCGCTATCCCAATGTTAGGTAGGGCAATAATAGTCCAACTACTGAGGTAGACAGATGGAAATAGTCTTTATAGCTAGGCCAGGATCCCAGAGAGGTGACCAGTAACACAGAAGGACCTCGCAGCTTGCTGGGACTTGTAGTGACTTTGACAGACTTTAGGACAGCCACGCAGACTATAATAGACTTGACTTTAGACTGGACTGGGTTGTAGGTAGTGACAGCAGACATAGATGAGTTGACTTACTGGAATGTGGCTGTAGGTAGTGACAGCAGACATAGATGAGTTGACTTACTGGAATGTGGCTGTAGATGGCTTGGGGCCTCCAGATGTGCTGGACACTGGCTCTAAGATGTCTGGTCTTTACTGTGCCTCAGTAGGAAGTGTGGTAGAAGAGAGAGATTGTAATGGCTGCCCCTCTTATAAAGGGGGGCTGAGCCAGAAGCCCATAGGTCAAGCTGCAGGTCACCTGGTTAGCTTGTGCTCTTTGGGTAACAAACACATCATGTGAACACATTATCATGTGACAACTCAAAGGTCCTTAAAGGTCCTTTATACATAACACACACATAATACTATACATTATATATATGACTATTGGAGGGGAGACCCTGCAGGAGAGCCCCTGGGACACTGTACAGGACTATATCCCGTACACAGACACCATAAGAGAAGTTATTAGTTTTTGGCCTTTACTGGAACTGATATGAATTTATGCAAACAACATAATGCATATACAGTGAAACTTCTCCAGTCCATCTCTTTCAAGTGACAGATTTTCAGTCAGTACAGTTTTGGGTAGTCTTCTTGAAAAAGGTTTCAGTGTATATCAGTATTTTCCAACTAGGGTGCTCCCAGCTGTTGCAAAACTACAACTCCCAGCATGCCTGGACAGCCAAAGGCATGCTGGGAGTTGTAGTTTTGCAACAGCTGGAGGCACCCTGGTTAGGAAACAATGGTTTATATCCTATAAGCCAAAGTATATGTGGGGTCCTCACTCTAGAAGTAATAACGGAGTTCAGAAGAATTGCCTGCATATATGGGCCCTTAGGTAACAGAGTTAAGCTGGTAAACGTGGAATATGCTCACCACATGCTCACTTTTCAGTTCAATCTATCACGCTAACCCCAGGCAAATGGAAAGGAATATGTACAGACCATCCGCTGGCTCCAGGCAGACTCAAGCTACATATATACAGAATCTGTAGTCCAGTATTTCATGCATAAAACCCATATTTGATTGGTATCATGTTACCGACAGGATATGTCGTGGCCCAGTACGGGATGGTGTGAAATGTCTCCTGCCCTGTCAGGCAGAGTCCCTCCATGTCCCCAGGGCCCCCCTTACAGTGTAACCTCTATTGTATCTATGTTTGTATTACTAGAGTACTGTTGCTTTAAATATTATACCAAGTGCTTTTTACCCAGGAGGCACTAGTGACCAGGTGACCCCCCCCCAAGTGACCTATTGCTAATCTCTCCTATGAAAAGGGGCTGCAATCTCTCTCTTGGAGCTCTTAGCTCTCTTTCAGCTTAGCTCTTGTTCCTGAGGTCCAGTTCAGTCAAGACGTCTCAGAGAGTGTCCAGAGCATTGGAGGCCTCAAGCCTAAAGTCTGCAGCCACATAGTCAGCTCAAGTAAGCTCAAAGTCACTTTCATGTCAATTGTCAAGTCATTCAAGTCAAGTCTTCTACACTAAAGTGTCTCTACATACTGCAAGTCCTAGCAATCCTGCAAGGTCCCCCTGTGTCACTGGTCACCTCCTTGGGATATTGGCTGTATTGCATAGACTGTGTCATCTGTCTACCCTCAGTAAAGCTACCGTTGTCTGTAACTTGGCATTGGTGTCTTCATTGCCCCCGTGCCTTGCCCAGAACCAGCAGTATTACCTTTGGGTGGTTAAGGCTAAACCACGCCCTGGCATCATGACAAGAAGGGGTTAATAACATCTGCCTCCAGGGTTACAACATCTGCCCTGCACCCTAGTCTGTCCTCCCCCCTAGTCTGAACTGTGTCCAATGCTGTTTGCAAAAATAGCATGCCGATGCAACAGAAGTTTGCGCCAGAAAGTGTAGGGGACTTTGTCATTGAGAAGTGTTTTACTAGTGGCACTTGTGAAATAGAGGGAAAGGTGAAGGAAAGACTGTTGCTTGCTGTTGTGGAGTGTAAAGAGTCAGTACCTAAAAAGGGTTAAATTGGCCCGGTGTGTCCCGCGTGCGCGAGCGGTCGCAGCTACTGTCAGGATTTGGCAGGTTGGAGGTGGATCCTCTGTGTCAGAGAGGGATTGGCGTGGACCGTGTCGGTGGACCGGTTCTAAGTTGCTACTGGTTTTCACCAGAGCCCGCCGCAAAGCAGGATGGTCTTGCAGCGGCGGTAGCAACCAGGTCGTATCCACCGACAACGGCTCAACCTCTCTGACTGCTGAGATAGGCGGGGTACAAGGGATTAGACAAGAGCAAGGTCGGACGTAGCAGAAGGTCAGGGCAGGCAGCAAGGATCGTAGTCAGGAGCAACGGCAAGAGGTCTGGAACACTGGCTAGGGATACACAAGGAACGCTTTCACTTGCACAATGGCAACAAGATCCGGCAAGGAAGTGCAGGGGAAGTGAGGTAATATAGGGAAGTGCACAGGTGAACACACTAATTAAAAACCATGCGCCAATCAGTGGCGCACCGGCCCTTTAAATCGCAAAGAACCGGCGCTCGCGAGCGCCCTAGGGAGCGGGGCCGCGTGCGCCGGGACAGCACAGATGGGGAGCGAGTCTGGTAAGCGGGTCGGGATGCGCACCGCGAGCGGGCGCGTCCCGCATCGCGAATCACATCCCGGCTAGGGACATTATCGCAGCGCACCCGGTCAGCGGGTCTGACCGGGGCGCTGCGAACAGGAGAACGCTGTGAGCGCTCCGGGGAGGAGCGGGGACCCGGAGCGCTCGGCGTAACAGTACCCCCCCCCCCCCCTTGGATCTCCCCCTCTTTTTAGAACCTGAAAATTTGTAGATAAGGTCCTTGTCAAGGATGTTATCTTCGGGTTCCCATGACCTCTCCTCCGGGCTGCAATTCTCCCAATCTACAAGAATTTTTTTTTTACCTCTGACCGTCTTGGATGCAAGAATTTCTTTAACCGAGAAGATGTCTGAGGACTCAGAGACAGGAGTAGGAGCAACAACCTTGGGAGAGAAGCGGTTAAGGATAAGTGGTTTAAGGAGAGAGACATGAAAAGCATTGGGAATACGGAGAGAAGGAGGAAGAAGGAGTTTGTAGGAGACAGGGTTGATTTGGCATTTGATTTTAAAAGGTCCAAGATAACGTGGTCCCAGTTTATAACTGGGGACACGGAAGCGGATATACTTGGCGGAGAGCCACACTTTGTCTCCAGGAGAAAAGACAGGAGGAGTTCTTCTTTTTTTGTCGGCATGTTTCTTCATCCGGGATGAGGCCTGTATGAGAGATTTTTGAGTCTCTTTCCAGATGGTGGAGAAGTCCCGAGTCACCTCATCAACAGTGGGCAAACCAGAAGGCATGGGAGTGGGGAGGGGGGGAAGAGGGTGACGGCCGTACACCACAAAGAATGGGGATTTAGCGGAGGATTCAGAGACTTTGAAATTGTACGAGAATTCGGCCCATGGTAGGAGATCGGCCCAATCATCCTGGCGGGAGGAAACAAAATGTCGCAAATAGTCACCAAGAACCTGATTAACTCTCCACTTGCCCATTGGATTGGGGATGATAGGAAGACGAGAAGTTTAATTTGATTTTAAGCTGATTACAGAGGGCCCTCCAGAATTTCGACACAAATTGAGCGCCTCTATCCGAGACGATATGCGTAGGAAGCCCGTGAAGGCGAAAAATGTGCACAAAAAATTGTTTTGCCAACTGTGGCGCAGAAGGAAGACCTGGAAGAGGAATAAAATGTGCCATCTTGGAGAAACGATCAACGACCACCCAAATAACTGTGTTGCCATGGGATAAAGGTAAGTCTGTAATAAAGTCCATAGCAATCTGAGACCATGGTAGCTCAGGAACAGGCAGAGGATGAAGGAGACCGTCAGGCTTCTGGCGAGGAGTCTTGTCCCGGGCACAGACTGTACAAGCCCGAACAAAATCAGCAACATCTGCTTCCAGGGTAGGCCACCAATAAAACCGAGAGATGAGCTGCACGGATTTTTTGACGCCAGCATGGCCGGCAAGGTGTGAGGAGTGTCCCCACCTGAGAATCCTGAGGCGCTGGCGTGGAGGGACGAATGTCTTTCCAGGAGGAGTTTGTCTGATGGAAGCTGGGGAAGCAGAGATCAGACAGTCAGAAGGAATAATGTGTTGCAGGGAGGCTTCCATTTCAGAGGCATTCGAGGAACGAGAGAGGGCGTCAGCCCTAATGTTCTTGTCAGCGGGGCGAAAATGAATCTCAAAGTTAAAACGGGCAAAGAACAACGACCACCTAGCCTGGCGAGGGTTCAGCCGTTGGGCAGACTGAAGATAAGAGAGATTCTTGTGATCAGTGTATATAATAACTGGGTATTTGGACCCCTCCAGCAGGTGCCTCCATTCCTCGAGGGCCAGTTTTATGGCCAGTAGTTCTCGATCACCAATGGAGTAGTTTTTCTCCGCCGGAGAGAAGGTCCTAGAAAAGAAACCACAAGTAACACCATGTCCGGAAGAATTTTTCTGTAGGAGTACAGCTCCAGCTCCCACCGAGGAGGCATCTACCTCCAGTGAGAAGGGTTTAGATGGATCAGGTCTGGAGAGTACGGGAGCAGAAGAAAAGGCAGTTTTGAGACGGTTGAACGCCTCTTCCGCTTGAGGAGGCCAGGACTTAGGGTTGGCGTTTTTCTTGGTTAGGGCCACAATTGGGGCCACAATGGTGGAAAAATGTGGAATAAATTGTCTGTAGTAATTGGAAAACCCCAAGAAACGTTGGATAGCTCGGAGTCCGGAGGGGCGTGGCCAATCCAACACGGCTGATAGTTTGTCCGGGTCCATTTGGAGTCCCTGGCCAGAGACTAAATATCCTAGGAAGGGAAGAGATTGGCATTCAAAGAGACATTTCTCCATCTTGGCATATAACTGATTGTCCCAGAGACTCTGAAGAACCATGCGGACATGCCGGCAGTGTTCTTCTAGGTTAGAAGAAAAAATCAAAATATCGTCCAGGTAGACCACAACACAGGTATATAATAAATCACGAAAAATGTCATTTACAAAGTCCTGGAAGACGGCAGGGGCGTTGCAAAGCCCAAAGGGCATAACCAGATATTCAAAGTGTCCATCTCTGGTGTTAAACGCGGTCTTCCACTCGTCCCCTTCCCTGATGCGGATGAGATTATATGCACCTCTTAAATCCAATTTGGTGAAGATGTTAGCGCCACGAAGGCTGTCAAAGAGTTCCGAGATAAGAGGCAGGGGATAGCGGTTTTTTATAGTGATTTTATTAAGACCGTGGTAATCAATGCATGGTCGTAAGGAACCGTCTTTTTTGGAGACAAAGAAGAACCCTGCTCCGGCAGGGGAGGAAGACTTGCGGATAAATACCCTTTTTTACATTTTCTTGGATGTACTCCGTCATGGCTTGTGTTTCCGGAGCAGACAGAGGATAGATTCTGCCCTGGGGTGGAGTAGTACCAGGGAGGAGATCAATAGGACAGTCATAAGGCCTGTGAGGAGGCAAAGTCTCAAAAAAAGTCTTTGCATAAAACATCAGCATAGTCCAGATAGGCATTGGGGAGACCTGGTATCGGAGGAGCCATATGGTTTTGACTGGCAGGACTGGGAGCAGACATAAGGCATTTTTTGTGGCAAGAAGTACCCCAGTTCTTGATTTCCCCGGTGGTCCAGTCAAGGGTAGGGGAATGGCGTTGCAGCCAAGGTAGTCAAAGAAGAATTTCAGAGGTGCAGTTAGAAAGTTCCAGAAATTCAATCTTTTCGTGATGGGGTCCAATGCACATTAAGAGGGGTTCTGTGCGATAACGCACAGTACAGTCCAATCTTTCACCATTAACAGAGGCGATGTAGAGGGGTCTGGAGAGACTGGTCACTGGGATGTTGAACCTGTTAACGAAAGAGGCCAAAATAAAATTTCCTGCAGATCCAGAATCCAAGAAGGCCACAGCTGAGAAGGAGAAGTTAGAAGAAGAAATCCGCACAGGCACAGTAAGACGTGGAGAAGCAGAGTTCACACCTAGAGCTGTCTCACCATTGTGCGGAATCGGAGTGCGTCTTTCCTGACGTGGAGGTCGGATAGGACAATCCTTCAAGAAGTGTTTGGTACTGGCACAATACAGGCATAGGTTCTCATTGCGGCGGCGTGTCCTCTCTTGAGGTGTCAGGCGAGACCGGTGTACTTGCATAGCCTCCACGGCAGAAGGCACAGGAACAGATTGCAGCGGACCAGAGAAGAGAGGAGCCGGGGAGAGAAACCGCCTCGTGCGAACAAAGTCCATATCCTGGTGGAGCTCCTGACATCTTTCGGAAAAACGCATGTCAATGCGGGTGGCCAGATGAATAAGTTCATGCAGGTTAGCAGGGAAGCACATCTTTGATGTTACTGGATAGGCCTTCTTTGAAGGTCGCGCAGAGGGCCTCGTTATTCCAGGACAATTCGGAGGCGAGAGTACGGAATTGGATGGCGTACTTGCCTACTGAAGAATTACCCTGGACCAGGTTCAGCAGGGTAGTCTCGGCAGAAGAGGCTCGGGCTGGTTCCTCGAAGACACTTCGAATCTCCGCGAATAAAGAGTGTACAGAGGCAGTGACAGGATCATTGCGGTCCCAGAGCGGTGTGGCCCATGACAGGGCTTTCCCAGACAGAAGACTGACCACGAAAGCCACCTTTGACCTTTCAGTTGTAAATTGGTCCGACATCATCTCCAAATGCAGGGAACATTGCGAGAGAAAACCACGGCAAAATTTAGAGTCCCCATCAAACTTGTCCGGCAATGATAAACGGAGGCTGGATGCGGCCACTCGCTGCGGAGGAGGTGCAGGAGCCGGCGGAGGAGATGGTTGCTGAAGCTGTGGTAGAAGCTGCTGTAGCATCACAGTCAGTTGAGACAGCTGGTAGCCTTGTTGCGCTATCTGTTGCGACTGCTGGGTGACCACCGTGGTAAGGTCAGCGACAACTGGCAGCCGGACCTCAGCGGGATCCATGGCCGGATCTACTGTCAGGATTCGGCAGGCTGGAGGTGGATCCTCTGTGTCAGAGAGGGATTGACGTGGACCGTGTCGGTGGACCGGTTCTAAGTTGCTACTGGTTTTCACCAGAGCCCGCCGCAAAGCGGGATGGTCTTGCAGCGGCGGTAGCAACCAGGTCGTATCCACCGGCAACGGCTCAACCTCTCTGACTGCTGAAGATAGGCGCGGTACAAGGGATTAGACAAGAGCAAGGTCGGACGTAGCAGAAGGTCAGGGCAGGCAGCAAGGATCGTAGTCAGGGGCAACGGCAAGAGGTCTGGAACACTGGCTAGGGATACACAAGGAACGCTTTCACTGGCACAATGGCAACAAGATCCGGCAAGGAAGTGCAGGGGAAGTGAGGTAATATAGAGAAATGCACAGGTGAACACACTAATTAAAAACCATGTGCCAATCAGGGCGCACCGGCCCTTTAAATTGCAAAGAACCGGCGCGCGCGCGCCCTAGGGAGCGGGGCCGCGCGCGCCGGGACAGCACAGACGGGGAGCGAGTCTGGTAAGCGGGTCAGGATGCGCACCGCGAGCGGGCGCGTCCCGCATCGCGAATCGCATCCCGGCTAGGGACATTATCGCAGCGCACCCGGTCAGCGGGTCTGACCGGGCGCTGCGAACAGGAGAGCGCTGTGAGCGCTCCGGGGAGGAGCGGGGACCCGGAGCACTCGGCGTAACAGCTATGCCCCCTCAGTCCCCAGCGGTGACGCCTCTTCAGTGTTGCAAGGAGGAACCAAAGTTTACCAGCCAGACTGAAACAGGAAGTACCCTGGGCGCAGCCATGTTGGAGGATCGGGGGGCTGCTTCCAGCTCTGTTGTCTACTACCCGGCAACTGCTGCAGCGCAGACTCTGCAAATAGCTGTGGGCAATGGGATCAATATCCAGTCTCCAGTGCCGGTAACTAGCCACGTTAACCCCCTAGTGCCCAACAGTATTTCCGGGTACCTGCAAAATAGAGGGGAAGCACCCCCAAGGATGCTCCCACCAACCAAGACTAGGCCGCTGCAGCACCTCAACCAACATCTTAAAGTACAGTGCACTCAATTCTTCTTAAAGTGACAGCGCACTCAATTCTTCTTAAAGTGACAACACACTCAAAAAGTCTACAGGATGTCAGCACCCAGCTCTCCGGATCAACCAGGCAACAGTGCGGAATGCTACCAATCCTGCCTGCAGTCTGCATCAACAACCTGGGTGTTCCAGCGTCAGTACCGGTATTCATGGGGAACCCTGTCCTCCCTACCTACAATGGAGACCCCTTCACCCTGAGGGATTTCAAGGAAAGGATCCAGAGTCTGTTTGCCTTTTTACTCTTTCACTCCTAATCAACAGGTGCAATTGCTCACAGGACAACTGCAGGGATCAGCACTAAAGGAAGTCCGCACCTGGCAAGCCTCCGAGAAGGCAACTGTAGAGCAGATCTTTGAAGGACTGTACCAGGTATTTGAGTCACATTCTCCATCAGAGGTACGTCTCCGGCTGTATGAAAGGCGACAGAAGCCAGGTGAGACTTTAAGAGCTTATGCTGTAGCCCTATAAAGTGCCCTAAAGACTGTCCAAAAACTAGATCGTATAACTCCCGAGCAGGGAAACAATGATGTTATTGGACAGATTTATCGATGTGGCTCATAATAAGGGGAACAAAGCCCAGTTGAGAATGTTAGCGGTCCGAAACCCTAATTTGTCTTTCCTTGCTTTTAAGAGACTGGCTATTCAAGTGATTGAGCCTGGAACTGAGTTAGAGGAAGTTTGTACCCCTGTCCAAGAGCCACTAGATGTGGTAGTTAGGCCCATACCACCACCAGTCTTCACATCCTCTGACCTACAAAGTGTTAAGCAGGACATTGAACAGATGACTAAGGCAGTGAAGGAGCTTGCCACCCGGGCCACTCCACCTGACCGTGAACAGCCCCCACATAGGAAACCTGTCCCTGTTCCTGCTCCCCGCAATTTCAACCCTCTGCCCAATAGGCCCTCGGGGACTCAAAGGCCCTTTTCTAATTACTGCAATAAAACAGGACATTGGAAGATGCAGTATTGGGATTTAAATGGATATCCCCTGAGATCGCAGACCGGTCCTCAGGAAAACAGTCACCAGGTCCAAACCCCCAACAACCTAAGTCAGAATTCGCACTTTATGTCGCCTCCTGCCCCTATGTAAAAATTATTGTAGAGGTTGTACAGTTGGAGGCGCTTATAGATATGGGGTCACAAGTGTCTACCATACCTAAAAAGTTTTCTATCAGCATTGGGATGCTAGTGTATTGTGTGAGCCTGATGATGTTGATTTTAGAGTAGTGGCAGGTAACCAATACCCAGACATGGATACTGGAAGCCAACTATTCAGTTGGGAAAACATGTACTTACCGGTCAGGGAGTGATTGTAACTAATGTGTCAGAAAAGGGGTCTGCTGAGATTATAATGGAGATGAACATTATGAAAAACTGTTTTGCTGAAATAGTGGATTCCTTGCATGTCTCTCTCCCCTACATGTCCCCTTCAGGCCAGCGGGCTGCGCAGCACCACTTGAAAGTTCTACATGCAAAGCAGAAATTTGCCAACAAGCAAGGTGAAATCTGCAGAGTACGAATTCAAGACATCAAGTCGGTGACCTTGCTACCCAAAACAGAGACCATCATTTTGTGCCGTGCATGTCCTGGAGTAAGAAACAAGGACTATCAAGCCCTGCTAGAGCCTATGCAACTGGAAGATCATCCTCTTGTCTGAGCTGCGAGAAGCCTTATCACAGTTACCAATGGGAGAGTCCCAGTCTGGTTAGTCAATCTGTCTAATGCTGCTACTGTTTTACCTAAATACACCCCAGTCGCCCAGCTGTATCTCATAGAGTCAAGGGACATCCTAAATGAAAGCAAGGTAGCTCAACAGCGTGCGGCCTAAGTGGCTGAAGGATCCGGTCCGAGTTCTCCTGAGCCCTGGTGGGCGCAACTCCAAGTAGGAGACAATACTACCCAAAGGGATCAAGTCAAGGGAGTCGTCAACGTCGCCAAAAGGTACCATGAGGCTTTTAGTAAACACCCTACACACTTTGGACATACATCCATGATCCAACACAGATCCTCACTGGGGACAGCCCACCTATTAAAGAAAGCCATCGTCCGGTCGCGCCAGGCATGTATCAGACTGTCAAGAAGATGCTGGACGACATGAAAGAAAGTCAGAGTCCCTTGTTCTGGTCAAGAAAAAAGATGGAACTATCCCCTTTAGTGTTGACTACAGGAAGTTGAACAATGTCACACATAAAGACACTTATCCTCTACCCAGAATCGAAGAGTCACTCACAGCCCTCAGGTTGGCTGCTAATTTCTCCACCCTGGACTTAACCAGCAGATATTGGCAGGTGCCTATGGTCGTGGAGGACCGAGAGAAGACCGCCTTTGTGACACCCATGGGACTGTTTGAGTTTAAAAGTATGCTCCTTGGGCTATGTAATGCCCCTGCTACATTCCAGCGTCTGATGGAACGGTGCCTGGGCCATCTAAATTTTCAGTATCCTATTTTACCTGGATGATGTCATTGTGTATTCCAAGTCTTACCATCAGCACTACAGTCATCTGTCAGACGTCTTCCAAGTCCTGATTAAAAATGGGATGAAGATTAAGCCATTGACGTGTCATTTGCTTAAACCCCAGGTACACTACCTAAGTCATGTTGTCAGTGCCGAGGGAGTCCAGCCCAATTCTGAAAAGGTGGAGGTTGTCAAGAACTGGCCTACCCCGCGCTTCATTCCCCACTTCGCCCAGATTGCAGAACCCCTCACAGCTCTCCTCTGGGGTACGGTGAAGGAGAACTACAGTGGAAGACTACCTGTTGAATGGGCCGAAGAGCAAGAGACAGCGTTGCAAGCTTTTAAACGTCTGCTGAGAGAACCACCCATCCTGGCATATCCAGACTACAGTCAGCCATTCCCGCTACATACTGATGCCAGCTTGGAAGGTCTGGGAGCTGTCCTGTCCCAAGTGCAAGAAGGGCAAGAGCGTGTGATAGTCTATGCCAGTCGTAACCTGTGAGGAGCAGAAAAGGAGGCTATGACTGAAAAGTTTAAGGACTACTCGGCTGCCACGCCATTCACTGTCTACAAGGATAATAACCACGTTGGCCCATCTGAATACTGCGAAGTTGGGTGCCATCGAGCAGTGTTGGGCCTCAAGATTGACCAATTACAGTTTCACCATCAAGTACAGGAGCGGCAAGTCAAATGTCGACACAGATGGGGGGCATGGCCTGATGGTTGAGATGAGCGGTCGCACGCGGTGAGTGCTCCCGCTCAGAACCTGCATCTTACTTATCCTGTACTGAATCCTGGAGTCCTTGACCCCTCAGACTCATCTCAGGAGCCGAGCTATGGCCCCTAAGTTGGATCCCAAAACTATGGACAGCTCTGCTGTGGAAATGCTCCGAGACTATGCCTGCGCTGAAAAACAAGATGGCGCTGGGCAGGCCGGGGCGCGCACCTTGCCTGCGGACTCAGAGGGATGGGACGCCCCCTTGCATGTAGAGGGTCCGGACTCTCCTGAACTAACCCTGCGGGAGGTGAGCGACACCCTTCTTCTCACTATACAGACCTGCAGGACTTCACTCACCGGGAAGATGGAGGAGATCAGGGTGGACGTTGGTCTCCTGAGGCAGGACCTGCAGAACCTCCGGGAGCGGGTAGAGGAGACGGAGACACGTATCTCCACGCTGGAGGACACTGTGCAGCCCCTTCCCTCCTCCCTCTGCACTGTTCAGGAGCAGCTAGAAAAGGCGTGGCAGAAAAATGATGATCTGGAGAACCGACTGCGCCGGAACAACATCCGAGTGATCGGCCTGCCCGAGCGTGCGGACGGTCAAAATCCCGGGGCATTTGTTGAGAGTTGGATCAGGGAACTTTTTCAGATGTAAACTTCTCGGCGGCTTAACGAGTGGAATGAGCCCATCGCGTTCCTTCTGAGCTGCTGATACCTGGGGCGCCTCCGCACCCACTGCTGGCATGGTTCCTGAATTGCAATGACAGGGATTTGATTCTCTACTCTGCTGGGAGGTTGCCCGAAATCATAGTGCATAACGCCAAGGTATCTTTCTTTCTGGACTTTTCCTCAGATCTGCAGATGCTGGGACCAACCCGGTATGACGGGGCATCATGGCATAACCCCGTTTTAAATACCGGGACTGGGCGCAGGGCATACAGGTATGCCCTGCGTCCTTAAGAGGTTTAACAACTGGGGAAAAAAAAACAGCAACATGTGTGCAGGAAAAAGGGCCTAAAAACATATTTAAAAAAAACAAAACATTCATAAAGCCCACAGCAACACATGTGTGCAGGAAAAAAGGCATAAAGACAATAACGGACAGTAAAATTTTAACATTGAAGTCTATGGGTGACGGATGTTTACAAATGACATCCGACCAATCTTCAAAAAGGGCTCTAGGTCTTCCCCAGGAAACTATAGACCGGTAAGTCTAACGTGCATTGTGGGTAAATTGTTTGAAGGACTTATAGGGGATTACATACAGGAATACATAGGGGATAATTGTATTATAAGTGATAGCCAGCATGGGTTTACTAAGGATAGAAGTTGTCAAACCAATCTAATTTGCTTTTATGAAGAGGTGAGTAGAAGCCTTGACAGAGGAATGGCTGTGGATATAGAGGGGGGCTGTGTATATAGAGGGGGGGCTGTTTATATAGAGGGGCTGTGGATATAGAGGGGGGGCTGTGTATATAGAGGAATGGCTGTGGATATAGTGTTTCTGGATTTTGCTAAAGCGTTTGATACTGTCCCTCATAGACGTCTGACAGGTAAGTTAAGGTCTTTGGGTTTGGAAATTTTAGTTTGTAACTGGATTGAACACTGGCTCATGGATCGTACCCAGAGAGTGGTGGTCAATGATTCGTACTCTGATTGGTCCCCGGTTATTAGTGGTGTACCCCAAGGTTCAGTACTGGGCCCGCTGTTGTTTAATTTATTTATCAATGATATAGAGGATGGTATTAACAGCTCTGTTTCTATCTTTGCAGATGACACCAAGCTTTGTAGCACAGTACAGTCTATAGAGAAGGTGTATAAGTTACAAGATGACTTGGATAGACTAAGTGTCTGGGCATCCACTTGGCAAATGAGGTTCAATGTGGATAAATGTAAAGTTATGCATCTGGGTACTAAGAACCTGCATGCGTCGTATGTCTTAGGGGGGATTAAACTGGCAGAGTCACTGGTAGAGAAGGATCTGGGTGTACTTGTAGATCACAGACTACAGAATAGTATGCAATGTCAGGCTGCTGCTTCCAAAGCCGGCAGGATATTGTCATGTATCAAAAGAGGCATGGACTCAAGGGACAGGGACATAATACTCCCCCTTTATAAAGCATTGGTACGGCCTCACCTGGAATATGCTGTTCAGTTTTGGTCACCTGTCCATAAAAGGGACACTGCGGAGCTGGAAAGGGTGCAGAGACGCGCGACTAAACTAATATGGGGAATGGAACATCTTAGCTATGAGGAGCGATTAAAGGAGTTACAATTGTTTAGTCTTGAGAAGAGACGTTTGAGGGGGGATATGATAAACGTATATAAGTATATAAATGGCCCATACAAAAAATATAGAGAAAAACTGTTCCAGGTTAAACCCCCCCAAAGGACGAGGGGGCACTCCCTCCGTCTGGAGAAGAAAAGGTTTAGTCTAAAGGGGCGACACGCCTTCTTTACCGTGAGGACTGTGAATTTATGGAACGGTCTACCTCAGGAACTGGTCACAGAAGGAACAATTAACAGCTGTAAAACAGGATTAGATACATTCCTGGAACAAATTAACATTAATGCTTATGAAGAAATATAAAATCCCATCCCTTCCCCAATATCGCGCCACACCCCTACCCCTTAATTCCCTGGGTGAACTTGATGGACATATGTCTTTTTTCGACCGTACTAACTATGTAACTATGTAACTATGTTATTGTCTGGTATTTTTACATTCCGTTATGTTCGTTATTGCTACTGAGCATGCTCAGTACAGCATCATAACTAGAAGGGGTTAAAACAGACATAAAATAACGGACTATAACGGTGCATGACGGATTAAATAACAGGTAATAACGGATGAAAACTGGTCAGTTATTTTGACAGAATGCCCATTAAAATAACAGACATTAATCATCCGTTACGTTCAGTTATTGTATCTATTTTTTCATGACCTGTTTTTGCAGAATAACGCGTGTCAGAAGGCAGGAACATGAGGGTAGTGTGAATGAAGCCTAAGGATGCTGGCGTACAACAACGGTTTCCCGGTGGGCCCATTTACTTCCTTGGGCCAAATATACTCTAAAAGTGATTGTGCTCGGTCCATTTCTCACATGAATCCTGATATAGAAACATGGTAGGCCACATTTTTTTGTTACATGCATAAACAGTTTGCGTTCGGGAAACAAAGTGAACACAGTCACTTTAGACTCGGTTTTGCCCGCGGGGAACATATATAACTATACTTCCGCATGGCTGATGTACAGTTCAACATGTGGCTCGACATGAAAACGTAATATGAATGGGGCTAAATCGTTTAGCAATCTGCTTTCATATCCTAATAAGCTCTGGTAAAATGAAAGCTGAGCTGTGATTGGTTGTGGTGGGAAAACAGAGACACATTTTTGTCTCATACATTTGAACCATTGTACCAAAACTTGTAAAAGAATAGTTTGCTGGCTTGGAACTTCCATCAATGAATTGTTGGCTGTCCGGGCATGCTGGGAGTTGTAGTTTTGCAACATCTGGATGTCCGCAGGTTGGAGACCACTGCTCTAGATTATGAAGAGGCTGTGTAGCAGTCAGTCTGTAGTGCCATCTTCTGGTAGACTAAAAGAATGACAATCATTAAAGGGGAATATTTAACAGCATGGACATAGCGCCCTCTAGTGGCAAATGGTGTTATGACCACAATGGTTTTTTTTTAAATCAAAAATCTATACTCGAGATGGAGTCCTAATGTCTTGATGGTAAATGCTTATTATTATTATTATTATTATTAATATTATTATTAATAATAATAATTCATACTTCTGGCCTAGATATAGATATATTCCCCTTCTTTGTGAAAAATGTATCTAAAAAGTGTCATTATAAGTAGTGCTGAGCGCCAGTGCCCATATTCGAATTCGCGACATTTTGCGAATATATAAACAAATATTCGTCCTATATTTGCGAATTTCGCATATGTGAATATTCGCATATTTGCGTATTCGAGGATGAAAACATTGAGCAACTTTACTATTGGTTGCTGGGGATGTTGTTGATAACCTCTGACAAGTGTATTTGCATCATTCTAATTGGCCCACAAGTGAAAAGAAGGAAAATGCGAATATTCACATATGCGAATATGCGGAAAAAACGCATATTCGCATTTTCGAATATATAGCGAATATATTCGCAATATTTGCGAATTTGCGATATTCGCGCAAAAAATTCGAAATGTGAATATTCGCGCCCAACACTAGTTATAAGTGACACCTATGGCACCTCATGTATATTGTTCCTTCATAATATCAGTATATGAGCACCTGACCACAAATACAATGTAGCCCTTCTCTGTGCCCCCTTCTACCTGCAGCCATTACTTGATTTAAAGGAATATACTGGTTTAAGCTATTCGTGTGTGTTATTTATTTTTGTAATAAAAACTTTTACAATTTTACAGTGTAATTTCTCTTACTTATAGCAATTAGGGATCGACCGATTATCGGTTTGTCCGATATTATCGGCCGATATTCACGTTTTTGGACATTATTGGTATTGGCAATTACCTTGTCGATGTGCCGATAATGTCCCCCCCCCGCCCAGAGAATACCACCGCCCCATTGCCTCCCCCATCCTCGGTTTTATAATGATCTGTTCCAGGGGTCTGCGCTACTTCTGGCTCCTGCGCCATCCTGCGGCGTCCTGCGCGCTGCGCAGCGCAATGACGAATTACGTCCTCAATGATACGTCACCGTCAGTACGCACAGTGACAGCTCGGAACGCCGCCGGAGCCAGAAGTAGCATGGGCCCCGGGAACAGGTAATTATAAAACTGGGGATGGGGGAGGCAATGGGGCAGCAGTGGTGGTTGAACTAGGGAGGACCCCAGGACAGGTAGGGGGAGAGAAGCGGGTGGCGGCAGCGGTCTCTGGCCCCACAAAAGCCGCTGCAGTTCATTGCTGTAAAGCGCCTGCTTTAAATCATTGATCTGCAGCAGCTTCTGCGGGGCCGGGGGGGGCGGGGTAATAGCCGATAATATACCAGTATATTATATGTATCGGTATAAGTTATCGGCTATCGGCCTGAAAGGTCGCAGATTATCGGTATCGGTAATAGCAATCCCTAATAGCAATGGTGGTAGGGATCATTCTGGAATCCCTCTGTTGGGCAGTAAGACCTTGTCTAGTTCCCAAATTCCTTTCTAAGAATTATTTATTCCATTTTAGAATTGGACATCGCCTTGATGAAAAGAAAAAGAAAGCATCATAAGAAGAAAGAGAAAATTCTGTGCACATGGACGACAAACAGATGGGTGGTGAGAAGACAAGAGGAAATACAAAGAAAAAATACGAAATTATCTTCGGAAAGATGTTACCTGCAAGATACTTCTGCCATATCTGATAGGTAATGTCTTATACTCTGCAGTCGCAACCAAATGGCTGCTTGATGGACATGCCCAAAACCTTTCATCCGTGGAGGCCACAATAATGGAGGGCGCTCTAACCTTGACTAAAACTTCTCTATGGTTTTGTTGGGTTTACCAGTTACTTTCCCCGACCCTGATGATTCTTTGGATTGGAGTAAAATGATGAGAGAATAATGGTGGGGAATTTATCATTGGTTTTATCATTTTTGTGGTGTTAATTTGTCTATGCCTTTTTCAAGGCTTTTGTTTGCTGCCGAAACGCGTCGGTCTGTTTTTACCACAATTTGTACCCCTTTCTTGTTTTTATATTGAAAAAAGAAATAAATCTTTGGTGTCCAGAAGTGCTGAGGGGGATCCCGAGTGCTCCAGAGTGAGTGAAGCCCGTTTCTCTGACTACCTCATTTGCGGCAGCAACGCCCTGACAGCACCTGGACCAGCGGGGGGTCGTGATTTTGTTCATGGGAGTGGGTGAGCGAACTCTTTCTTCTTTTTTCTCTATGCCATAGTCTGGTTAACTTTTTGCAGTGGTCAGGAATTTATTATTGCTTTTTGCCACACAATTTGTCGCAAATCTACCCCATCCCTGACTTGGCTTACAAAACTGTGAAAAGCATTTTTTAAAAGTTGCTAATTTTGGCATACGGGTTAAAAAGTCACAGAAGTCGCATAGGGGGCACTGTACGAAAAAGTGTACTGCAGTAAAGTTTGTCCCAGCACCATATTTTTTAAATGCTTTGCACCATGGAATAAATTTGGCGCACATACACAGTTTCCACCACACAAATTAAAGGGGTAAAACCACTAAACCACTCTTAATAAATTTCCCCCCATTGTCCAGAGATGTTTAGAAAATTGTCATTACCTAAGTAAATAAATGGATCGAATATAAAGGGGTACTCCACCCCTAGACATCTTATCCCCTATCCAAAGGATAAGGGATAAGATGTCTGATCGCGGGGGTCCCGCCGTTGGGGACCACTGATCTCTCCAGCAGCACCTCAGGTTCTCAGCTGCACAGACAGGAGATGCAGGGGACGGAGTATCGAGACATCACAGCTCCGCCCCCTCACAATGTCACACCCCGCCCCTTCAATGCTAGTCTATGGGAGGGGGCGTGGTGGCCGCTACAGGAGAGATCACAGGGGTCCCCAGCGATCAGACATCTTATCCTTTAGATAGGGGATAAGATGTCTAGGGGCGGAGTACCCCCTTTGAGGATAGAACTGTCAGTGAAAGTCATTTATAGGGAATGCTTAGTTCTCACCCAGACAATGATTTAGGGACATTTGGTGGCATTTATCAAAACCTGTGCAAAAGGAAAAGAGAAGCAGCTGACCATAGCAACCAATCAGATTACTTCCTTTATCTTTCTCTTTAAGAAGCAATCTGATTGGTTGCCATGGGCAACTTTTCTTCGGCACAGGTTTTGATAAACGTACCCCCCTTGTACTTTATTATGCTTGTGAAGTTCCTTGTTAGGACAATGGCTGCTCCATCCTGCATAGACAGGACCAATAAAAGCATTGAAAAAAACCCAACTAGGATTCCAGGATGGGATTATATTTGGAGTCATATGGTCATAGGGGGAGATTTATCAAAACCTGTCCAGAGGAAAAGTTACTGAGTTGCCCATAGCAACCAATCAGACCATAGCAACCAATCAGATCGCTTCTTCAATTTTTAGAGGGCTTCTCAAACATGAAAGTGATCTGATTGGTTGCTATGGGCAACTTTTCCTCTGGATGGGTTTTGATAAATCTCCTCCTTACTGCCTAGAAATACCTTTCATTTTAGGTTGGTTAGTTTTCTCCAGCTGTCATTGATGACATCGGATGCTTCTGATCTATAGGGGTTTTCTTTGAGGTAATTGGGGGGATATATAGACATATAGGCACATTTTTAGTCCAGCACCAGAATAGTTAAGTATAAGGGTGCCTATGCTTTAGATCATTTTCACTTGGTCGTAAATTTAATCAAAATTATCCATCTTACCGGACCACCAACCCCAAAGATTGTGGAGGAATCTACCAGTGTGTTTTAGACCCTGCAACGGCACCACAAGGAAAATGAAGCATTACTCAATTCCTTGTCAAATCTACAGCTACTGGTGGTAATACCAGATGGGTCAGGTCCTCTAATGCTGCGTTCACACAGCCATCTAGACCCTTCCCGTTCTTCTCCCGTCAAAAATAAAAACAGACTTAAAAAAAACGGACAATAACGGATGCAAACAGATGTTATCCATTTGTATCCGTTATTCTTCAGTTAATAAACCCAAAAAATTTTTTATTTTAATTTACTGTATCTGTTTTTTCTTCAGTTTTTTCGATGGAAGAAAAAATACTGCATGTGCCGTTTTTTTCTGCCATCAAAAAAACAGAAATGAGTGCAGATGGGTACAAATGGATTGTAAAAAAAAAATCCTATTGACATGAATGGGATTTTTTTTAAACCGTTTTTAATCCGTTTACAGCCTGCAAGAATGGAACCCGAAATGGGGATAAAAAAAAATAACGAGGATATAAAAAACGGGAACAGACGGCCGTGTGAACGCACCCTAAGAATAGATGCTCTTTGTTCCTTTTCTACACGGCTGAGAAACATGAACAGAGAATACCCCACATCTATAAACTTGGCAACCTCTTTAGAGGATTCCACGAGTCTTGAAGAATGAATATGAGTGTATTTACTTCCAAAGACAATATGAATTTTATTTTTCAGAGATGTTATTGTGAGCGTGCATATTACTGTTCATAGTATAGAGCAGTGTTTCCCAACCAGGTTGCCTCCAGCTGTTGCAAAACAACTCACAGCATGCCCGGACAGCTGATTTGCAAATGGCCCCGTGCTCTTCACAGATGAAAGCAGGTTCACACTGAGCACGTGAGTCTGGAGACGCTTTGGAGAACGTTCTGCTGCCTGCAACATCCTCCAGCATGACCAGTTTGGCAGTGGGTCAGTAATGGTGTGGGGTGGCATTTCTTTGGGGGGCTGCACAGCCCTCCATGTGCTTGCCAGAGGTAGCCTGACTGCCAATAGGTACAGAGATGAGATCCTCAGATCCCTTGTGAGACCATATGCTGGTGCGGTTGGCCCTGGGTTCCTCTTAATACAAGACAATGCTAGACCTCATGTGGCTGGAGTGTGTCAGCAGTTCCTGCAAGAGGAAGGCATTGATGCTATAGACTGGCCCGCCCGTTCCCCAGACCTGAATCCGATTGAGCACATCTGGGACATCATGTCTCGCTCCATCCACCAACACCACAGACTGTCCAGGAGTTGGCGGATGCTTTAGTCCAGGTCTGGGAGGACATCCCTCAGGAGACCATCCATCACCTCATTGGGACCATGCCCAGGCGTTGTAGGGAGGTCATACGGGCACGTGGAGGCCACACACACTGCTGAGCCTCATTCTTACTTGTTTTAAGGACATTACATAAAGTTGGATCAGCCTGTAGTGTGGTTTTCCACTTTGATTTTGAGTGTGACTCCATATCCAGACCTCCATGGGTTGATAAATTTTATTTCCATTGATAATTTTTGGGTGATTTTGTTGTCAGCACATTCAACTATGTAAAGACGAAAGTATTTCATGCAATTAGTTCATTCATTCAAATCTAGGTTGTGTTATCTGTGTTCTCTATTTTTTTTGATCAGTGTATATTTAATACTATTAATAAGCATGCTCATTAACACTGAGTATACATCTATGCTAGCTTTTTTTTTCTACAAAGAATAGCATCCCTTAGAAAAACCCACTCATTTTGACTATGGAAATAAATGCACTTTTAGGGTATGGTCCCACATAGTGCATATTTCATTATGCAAATTCTCCAATGAGCATATACAGGGCTTCCCCGTCATAGCCCTGTGTACAGTGAGATTTGGCGACAGGGTTGTGTGACAGTCACGCCGGTGTGAGGACCCATCTCCAAACCTCACTGAGGACATCGAGCTGCCGCTGGGTAGCCCTGTATGTGTATGCTCATCTGAGGATACAGTGTGAAATATGCTGTGTGCTCTACCTGGGACCATACCCTGACACTATTACTGCTGAGAATACTAATAAGTCGGACATTTACTGTCAGTCATTCTGTGTGTTCCCCAAACTTGCGCTATAGATATGTATTTCTATACATTGAATAAAAAAAAAAAAAAAAAAAATTGTAGTTGTCCCACCATCTCAACTTGGAGAAAATAGAGAATTTACAGCAACTCGATTAGTCATGAACTTCTCGGCTCGGCAGTTGCTGACTTTATCCTGCATAAATTAGTTCAGCTTTCAGGTGCTCCAGTGGCTGGAGACTCCTAGGACTGTAGCCACCTTTTCCAGCCACGTGAGCACCTGAAAGCTGAACTAATTTATACAGAATAAGTCAGCAACCGCCGAGCTGCGTGGATCGTGAGGAAGCTGATTGCTGTAAATTCGCTCATCTCTACAAATATCAAAAAGGGGTATTCCAGGAATTATTTTTATATTAACTGGCTCCAGAAAGTTAAACAGATTGGTAAATTGCTTCTATTTAAAAATCTTAATCCTTCCAGTAGTTTTCTGCTGCTGAAGTTGAGTTGTTTTCTTTCTGACAAGAGTGCTCTCTGCTCACACCTCTGCTTGTCTCAGGAACTGTCTGAAGCATTAGAGGTTTGCTATGGGGATTTGCTTCTACTCTGGACAGTTCAAGACAAGCAGAGCACGGTGGTCTGAGAAAAGAAAAAACTTCAGCAGCTGATAACTACTGGAAGGATTAAGATTTTTTAAGAGAAGTAGTTTACAAATCTGTTTAACTTTCTGAACTGCTGACTGATGCCTGGTTAATTGCATAAAGCAGTGTTTTCCCAACCAAGGTGCCTCAGGCTGTTTGTTCAGGCTGGGAGTTGTAGTTTTGCCACAGCTGGAGGCACCTTGGTTGAGAAACATTGTCAGGCCCCTTTCACACTGACGTTGTGCCCTGTAAGCAAACGTCTGTCAGGCACTTTCTTTCCCTTAACCCCTTAAGGACGCAGGACGTAAATGTACGCCCTGGTGCGGTGGTACTTAACGCACATTTACATCCTGTGCATAACCGCAGGCATCGGAGCGATGCCCGTGTCATGCGCGGCTGATCCCGGCTGCTGATCGCAGCCAGGGACCCGCCGCCATTAACCCCTCAGGTGCCGGGATCAATACACATCCCGGCATCTGCGGCAGTGCGCGATTTAAATGAACGATCGGATCACCCGCAGCGCTGCGGGGATCAGATCATTCAGAACGCCGCACGGAGGTCCCCTCTCCTGCCTCTGTCCGGCTCCCGGCGTCTTCTGCTCTGGTCTGAGATCGAGCAGACCAGAGCAGAAGATCGCTGATAGAACAGATCAGTATTAGCAATCATGGTATTGCTATGAATAGTCCCCTATGGGGACTATTCAAGTGTATAAAAATAAAAAGTTAAAAAAAAATGTAAAAGTAAAAAAAAAAAAGTGAAAAATCCCCTACCCCAATAAAACGTCTGTTTTTTCCTATTTTACCCTGTAAAAAAATAAATTTTATAGACATATTTGGTATCGCCGCATGCGTAATTTTCCGATCTATTAAAATAAAATGTTATTGATCCCGTACGGTGAATGGCGTGAACGTAAAAAAAAAAGTCCAAAATTGCTTTTTTTTTATACATTTTATTTTTTAAAAAAATGATAAAAAAATGTATTAAGTTTTTTATATGCAAATGTGGTATCAAAAAAAAGTACAGATCATGGCGCAAAGAATGAGCCCTCATACTGCCGCTTATACGGAAAAACAAAAAAGTTAGAGGTCAAAATAAAGGGATTATAAACGTACTAATTCGGTTAAAAAGTTTGTGATTTTTTTTTTTAAGCGCAACAATAGAAAAGTATGTAATTATGGGTATCATTTTAATCGTATTGACCCTCAGAATAAAGAACACTTTATTTTTACCGTAAATTGTACGGCGTGAAAACAAAACCTTCCAAAATTAGCAAAATTGCGTTTTTCGGTTTAATGTCCCCACAAAAATAGTGTTTTTTGGTTGCGCCATACATTTTATGATATGAGTGATGTCATTACAAAGGACAACTGGTCGCGCAAAAAACAAGCCCACATACTAGTCTGTGGATGAAAATATAAAAGAGTTATGATTTTTAGAAGGCGAGGAGGAAAAAATGAAAACGTAATTGTCTGAGTCCTTAAGGCGTTAAAGGGGTACTCTATATATAATATATATATATATTAATATATATTATATTATATTATATTATTAATATAATATAATAATATAATATATATTAATAATATAATATAATATATATTAATAATATAATATAATATATATTAATAATATAATATAATATATATTAATAATATAATATAATATATATTAATAATATAATATAATATATATTAATAATAATATAATATATATTAATAATAATATAATATATATTAATAATAATATAATATATATTAATAATATAATATAATATAATATATATTAATAATATATATTAATAATATAATATAATATAATATATATTAATAATATAATATAATATATATTAATAATATAATATAATAATATAATATAATATATATTAATAATATAATATAATATATATTAATAATATAATATAATATATATTAATAATATAATATAATATATATTAATAATATAATATATATTAATAATAATATAATATATATTAATAATATAATATAATATAATATATATTAATAATATAATATAATATAATATATATTAATAATATAATATAATATAATATATATTAATAATATAATATAATATAATATATATTAATAATATAATATAATATAATATATATTAATAATATAATATAAAATATAATATATATTAATAATATAATATAATATAATATAATATATATTAATAATATAATATAATATAATATAATATATATTAATAATATAATATAATATAATATAATATAATATAATATATATTAATAATATAATATAATATAATATATATTAATAATATAATATATATTAATAATATAATATAATATATATTAATAATATAATATAATATAATATATATTAATAATATAATATAATATAATATAATATAATATATATTAATAATATAATATAATATAATATAATATAATATATATTAATAATATAATATATATTAATAATATAATATAATATAATATATATTAATAATATAATATAATATAATATATATTAATAATATAATATAATATAATATAATATATATTAATAATATAATATAATATAATATAATATATATTAATAATATAATATATATTAATAATATAATATAATATAATATATATTAATAATATAATATAATATAATATATATTAATAATATAATATAATAATATAATATAATATATATTAATAATATAATATAATATATATTAATAATATAATATAATATATATTAATAATATAATATAATATATATTAATAATAATATAATATATATTAATAATAATATAATATATATTAATAATATAATATAATATAATATATATTAATAATATAATATAATATAATATATATTAATAATATAATATAATATAATATATATTAATAATATAATATAATATAATATATATTAATAATATAATATAATATAATATATATTAATAATATAATATAATATAATATATATTAATAATATAATATAATATAATATATATTAATAATATAATATAAAATATAATATATATTAATAATATAATATAATATAATATAATATATATTAATAATATAATATAATATAATATAATATATATTAATAATATAATATAATATAATATAATATATATTAATAATATAATATAATATAATATATATTAATAATATAATATATATTAATAATATAATATAATATATATTAATAATATAATATAATATAATATATATTAATAATATAATATAATATAATATAATATATATTAATAATATAATATAATATAATATAATATATATTAATAATATAATATATATTAATAATATAATATAATATAATATAATATATATTAATAATATAATATAATATAATATATATTAATAATATAATATAATATAATATATATTAATAATATAATATAATATATATTAATAATATAATATAATATATATTAATAATATAATATAATATATATTAATAATATAATATAATATAATATATATTAATAATATAATATAAAATATAATATATATTAATAATATAATATAATATAATATATATTAATAATATAATATAATATAATATAATATATATTAATAATATAATATAATATAATATATATTAATAATATAATATAATATAATATATATTAATAATATAATATATATTAATAATATAATATAATATATATTAATAATATAATATAATATATATTAATAATATAATATAATATATATTAATAATATAATATAATATAATATATATTAATAATATAATATAATATAATATAATATATATTAATAATATAATATAATATAATATATATTAATAATATAATATAATATAATATATATTAATAATATAATATAATATAATATATATTAATAATATAATATAATATAATATATATTAATAATATAATATAATATAATATAATATATATTAATAATATAATATAATATATATTAATAATATAATATAATATATATTAATAATATAATATAATATATATTAATAATATAATATAATATAATATATATTAATAATATAATATAATATAATATATATTAATAATATATATTAATAATATAATATAATATAATATATATTAATAATATAATATAATATAATATAATATAATATATATTAATAATATAATATATATTAATAATATAATATAATATAATATATATTAATAATATAATATATAATATAATATAATATAATATATATTAATAATATAATATAATATATATTAATAATATAATATAATATATATTAATAATATAATATAATATATATTAATAATATAATATAATATATATTAATAATATAATATAATATATATTAATAATATAATATAATATAATATATATTAATAATATAATATAATATAATATATATTAATAATATAATATAATATAATATATATTAATAATATAATATAATATAATATAATATATATTAATAATATAATATAATATATATTAATAATATAATATAATATATATTAATAATATAATATAATATATAATAATATAATATAATATAATATATATTAATAATATAATATAATATATATTAATAATATAATATAATATAATATATATTAATAATATAATAATATAATATATATTAATAATATAATATAATATATATTAATAATATAATATAATATATATTAATAATATAATATAATATAATATAATATAATATAATATAATATATATATATATATAGATTAAATTATTATTTTTTAGCAAACAGGTGCCAGAAACTTAAACAGATTTGTAAGTTACTTCTATTAAAAAAAAAAATCTTAATCCTTCCTGTACTTATTAGCTGCTGAATACTACAGTGGAAATTCTTTTCCGTTTGAAACAGAGCTGTCTGCTGACATCATGACCACAGTGCTCTCTGCTGACATCTGTCTATTTTAGGAACTGTCCAGAGTAAAAAGGAAATCCCCATAGCAAACATATGCTGTTCTGGACAGTTCCTAAAATGGACAGAGATGTCAGCAGAGAGCACTGTGCTCATGATGTCAGCAGACAGCTCTGTGTTTCAAAAAGAAAAGAATTTCCGCTGTAGTATTCAGCAGCTAATAAGTACAGGAAGGATTAAGATTTTTTAATAGAAGTAATTTACAAGTCTGTTTAACTTTCTGGCATAAGTTGATTTAAAAAAAATAAATAAAAAAGTTTTTCACCGGAGTACCCCTTTAACTGATGTTATTTTTGACTGGGCACAACAGGAAACAGGTCCCGACAGATCCCATTTATTATGGGGTCCGCCGGGTGCAGTTTTTTTTTTTTTTGACAAGCGTAGCGGAAGGAAAACGTTGCATGATGTATTTTTCCTCCCGCTAATCTACCTGGGTTCCCTGACGGACATCCCCGTCATGTCACAACAGCAGTGTGAAAGAAGCCTCATAAAGGCACAGGTGGTATAAGGTATTAGCTCCATGGTACATCTGAAGATTTCCAATAAAGAAAGCTTCATGGTGTGAACTTCCAGCCCCCTCATTCTTGTGCATTTGAAGCTGTAAGAATAAGGAGGAGCATTTTCAGTCCTGCATTGACAGACATCTTATTTTACACCATGTGCGTCATAGCCAGAACACCTCGAGGACATAGATCATACATGTCTGTACAACCAGAATGTCAACATTCAGCGCTGTCTTAAGGGTGAACAGAAACAACTTCAAGGTGAGTGACTGGCGGCCATAATCATTAGAACGCAGTCATCTGCATGAGATCTGTGACTGCACTTTCAGTACAAATTACCATCTGGTCGGATTTACATTCCCTGTTCCCTCAATGAACTGTAGCGCCCAGTGCCAGCAGTACTCATCATGCAGCCCCAGACCATGATACTCTCTCCCCCCCCCCCCCCCCACCATGCCTGACTAGACTTGTCCTTTTACTCCTCCCCTGGTTGCCACCACTCACTCTTGACACGTTACACTAATCTATGTCCTTCGTATGCTTCAGCAACCTGTTAGCGGGCGTCCATCTGGGATGGCAGCCATGCAGACCAATTTGATGAAGTGTGTGCATATGGTCCAAGCACTGACAGGCTGATCACAGATGAAAGCAGGTTCACACTGAGCACATGCGAGTCTGGAGACGCTGTGGAGAACGTTCTGCTGCCTGCAACATCCTCCAGCATGACCGGTTTGGCGGTTCCCCCACCATTAACCTCTGCAGCAATGCTGGCAATACGCATACACCCATTTGCAATATAATGTAGGTTCTTGCTGATAAACCCAGTCGCTCCCCTGTCCTTTTAGTTTTTTGGGGGAATCCTTGGTCCCACCCAACAGAATTATGTAGATAGGACAATGACATGACCAAGACAGTAGAGGCTGACCGAGGATGCAGTCGTGCTCTCTAGCCAGATGTATATAGTCGTCATGTTAAGAGGAGACCGTGCATTTCTATACTGATGAAGCTTCATGCTCGACAGAAAACAGGACTGAAGAGACTATATTAAATCATTGATTACTTCTCAAAGAAAAAAAAAAAAAAAGAAAAAAAAAAAAAAAGTGTAAGAGCAAAGCTGTATGACTGTCATTGGGTTCATCTTGGTGTACTGCACAGAGTTATCTGGGAGCGGCCCCGCTCACCGGCGTTTTAGCGTTTCCCGTCATTAAGTGCTCGGCTAAGATGAAAGAAACAAGAGTTCACCCCACCTGCAGAAAGAAAGCAAAAAGGTTAGTATCTATGGAAGTGGCCAAAGTCATCACACAGTCTATAGCATTTAAAAGCCTGTACAACAATTCCTGCTTTCCTTATTAACCCTTAACATTGAGGCAAATGATCTGTATTCACACAAAATCCCAGAACATAGCCAGAAAGTTCTGTCATACGGGGTGGTATCCAACTCAACGGAATAGAAGGGTGCACTATACCATTGAGCAATCACCAGAGGATACCCCCTGAAATTACAGGTGTGGTGTCCCAGTACCGCATTTCATTCGGTACTTATCCATTTATGGGTCCCCATAGCCAGAGTCCCTAGGACGTAGGGATCCCTGTAACCTAGTCTACCCCTAGTTGCCTCTATCTTAACGTATAATTAGTAATTTATGCATAGATAATATAAATTAGTATAAATGTAAATAAATGGTTAACTACTTGTTTCCATGGTGTCGCAGGGCCTTCGGGTCATGTGATGCGTTCCAAGCCTCACTCTGGATGCGTTTCAGGCCTCACTGGTATCTGTAGCCTTGTTTTGGTTTTATAATGTATATAGATCCTGTGACGTAAGCAATCCCATCACACCATGTAAGGTGAATGGCAGACATTCGGGCCAATCAGATTCGCCACACCCCCTGCCCATATAAGGGAGCGGCCACGTTTCTCTCTTACCTCGTGGGCTGTCAAGCAAGCAAGACCTGTACAGCAGTAATTGCAGTGAGTTAGGCCCGAGCCTTGCGGCAACGGCTGAACAATTATAATTATAGAGTATCACCTCCCAAACACTCTGCAGCATCTCCGGACCCAATACCTCCCCTAAATCCGGACGGATCTGCAAATCTCTTCCTAAATTAAGAGACTTATTGTCTAGCTCAAGGTCCGCAACTACTGCCAGTCGCTAAGTAACCAAAGGACTGTTTGTATGAGACTGTTACTGTACCGTGAATATTGCAAGAACTTCAGTAAAAGTTATTCAAGTTCAAGTTCAGATCTCCTTGTGGACCTTCAGTTATTTTATGCACCTATCGTTACTGGGAAGGGCGGCGGTAGGCCGGAACACTGATTCAGCATACCAGCCCTCACCCTGGTGTCAAACTCTTCTAGGGTTAACATTAACCCCTTATATACCTATACCATTCCACCACTACCATACACCCCCCCCAAGGGCTACCACACAGGCTTTTGGCCTTGATCAGGAAATGGAGGGAGCCCTTTGGATACATTTAATGCATATAATGCCTTGACTGAAGTATTGTACAGTATGACATCAGACCAGCTGTAGTGCACAGCTTTCGTATGTCATACTTCTAGATTGACAGTGCAGTTTTGCCCATCCCCACTCACCTTTGCTAGTTACACTGTAAACTCCATTAGATTCCTAGTCATCCCTTCAAAGCACACTCAATGGCGGACATAATCTTCTGTAGCTTTGCATTGTCCACGTATCCATCTCCATTCTAATAGACAGACATATAAAGAAAAGGTTATTGTATATTGAAGAGTTCCATAACCTATTATTGTTTGTTTCAATTCCACCAATTAATGGTACATAAAAAAAAAAAAATAAAAAAAAAAAAATAAAAAAACCACCCTCGTCATTGAAGATTACAAGACATGGCTGCTTCCCTCCTTAAACGGGTACTCTGGTGGAAAAAAAAAATATATATATAATATATTTTTTTTAAAATCAACTGGTGCCAGAAAGCTAAACAGATTTTTAAATTACTTTTATTAAAGAAATCTTAATCCTTCCAGCACTTCGCTGCTGCATGCTCCTCAGGAAGTTGTGTAGTTCTTTCCAGTCTGGGGTGTCATGCCAGAAATTGTGGGGGTCCCCAGTGATCAGATGTTTTTCAACAGAGTATCCCTTTTAATTCAAGTCTGAAAATTAACCCTACCCACTGGTGACCCAACACTAGGGAGGGACTGCTCAAGTTATAGAAAAATAGAATGTGTCAACAGATCAGAACCATTTGGCCCATCTAATCTGCATCCTATCAATAGTCCCTGGCCCTATCTTATATGGAGGATAGCCATATGCTTATCCCATGCATGTTTAAACTCCTTCACTGTATTTGCAGAGACCACTTCTGCAGGAAGGCTGTTCCATGCATCCACTACTCTCAGTAAAGTAATACTTCCTGATATTACTGCAAAAACCTTTCCCCCTCTAATATAAAGTTATGACCTCCTGTGACGGTTTACTTAAACTACACTTTTCCAGGATTCCCTTTATGTACAAGAGTCTATCATATCCCCTCTGTCTCTTCTTTCTTCTATACATGTTAAGGTCCTTTAACCTTTCCTGGTAAGTTTTTATCCTGCAATCCATGTACTAGTTTAGTATCTTCTCTGAACTCTCTCTAGAGTATCTATATCCTTCTGGAAATACGGCCTCCAGTACTGCGCACAATAAGCGAGGTCTCACCAGTTATACCTACAATGATTTAGAACATACAATACATTTCCTAAGTTTTCACACCCTTTTACTTTAGTCATTTTGTTGTATAAAATAAATCAAGTTTCCTCCCATCAATCTGCACTCCATAACGCACAAAGTAAAAACGGAATATTGAATGCACTGTGTGCTTAGGTAACTTTAGTATTATGTCTGACATAAAGCACTTAACACCAAAAGAATAGACATGAGACAAGATCTGCAGAATAGGGCAGTCACCCCATAGAACAAAGACACGTATGGTTGGTAATAAACAGAAGACCTGTCAGGTGCACAGCAACCAGCATAGGATACTAGTGAGGACGTAAACAAGCAAGAGGAGTTAACACTTGAAATGCTCAGACACCCTGTTATAAGGAAGACCTTGTATGACTGATGATTTCAGCTGCTAGGATCCCAGAATAGATTATACAGTATCTTGGAGTATTCACCCCCCTTGACTTTTTTCGTATTTTGGTACATTACAGCCTTAAAGCGTACCCGTCAGATCCAACAACATTTTTTTTTTTAAAATATATCCCTCAGTACCTAATCCTGACCATGTACATCTAATTTATATGTGTCTAGCACATTTATTTATTTATTACACTTAATTTAGCTCACTAGTCTGAATTCCTCTCAAAGGGAGGGGGCGTGGCCTCACTGTGCAGGTCTCCGCCCCCTCCCTCAGTATGCTGTCTGCTCACAACTCCCAGCTTGTCCTCACTGACAGTAGCAGGACACAATCTGACAGTGGGAGGATTTTTCCTCCAGCTCTGAGCCCTGCGCTCACAGCTGTCAATCAAGGAAGTCTGTCCATGACATAGGTGATGATGCATGGACACAGCAGGACTAGTATGTGTCCTAGCAGGCGGGGGGGGGGGGGGGGGGGGATTATTTCTGTATGAAATACTGAAAAATTTCTAATGAAAGCAATTGCAAAACCTATTGGTTATACCATGGGTGTCAAACATGCGGGCCCGCATGCGGCCCACAATGAATATATTTGCAGTCCAGACATCCCTGTGTCCCCAAAGATGTTTTCGGGACACAGGGATGCCCCCGTCAACTCTCAGTGGCCCAACGTTAAAAAGTTTAAAAACAGAGGGGCCACCGGGCAATAGCGCATGCTGGGACGTCACTGACGTCCCGTGCGTGTGCCCATAGCAACAGAGGCGCAGAACATTGAGCTAGAAGACGCGTGCTGGCCAGCATGACAAGTGAACAGCGGCACGTCAGCTTCAGTGCTCAGACCACCGCTCCTCTGGTCTCTGGACCTACAGCTATGGCCGGACCGGAGGAGTGGTGGTCAGAGCACTGAAGTGGGGCAGTACACAGGCATACAGTGTATATGGCTGGAGGCTGTATGTCTGTGGGGGAACTGCACTGGGCACCTAATGTGGGGGAACTGCACTGGGCACCTAATGTGGGGGCCTCGTATTGACATTCACTCCCACCACGCTCCCAGAAGTCAAGGGCCGGCGTTACTACGTCCTTTTTTGGATGCGGCCCACATAAACCTAAACCTTGTTTTTTGGCCCATGTTAGCCTTTGAGTTTGACATGCTTGCTTTACAACATATCAAAAGTTTTTGTATCTGACAGTGCCTATTTAAGTTCAATGTTTTGTTAATTTGAATGTTATGTAATAGATCAAAAAACACAAAAGTTAGTGAAGTGAAATGAGAAAAAAAAATAAAATAAAACTATTGTTTAGAAATAGAAAACAGAAAATTGGCATGTGCGTATGTATTCACCCGCTTTGCTAGGAAGCCCATAAAAAGCTCTGGTGCAACCAATTACCTTCAGAAGTCACATGATTGGTGAAATGATGTCCCAGTACAGGTACACAGTCCTGTACTACCTTTAGGCCCTGTCAGGTTGAGTCCCTCAGTGACCTGCGGGCTCCCCCTGTTGGTTTTTATAAAGGTGTGTATATCACTTTAATGCCTAGACAGGATCCCCATGTCTGGATAGTATAAAGGACCTGTGGGAGGTCTCAAGCACCTGTGTAAGCTGTCACATGTTATGTTATCACATTTTCTCCCAGAGAGAAACCTTTGAGTCACAGCTTGACAAATGGGCTTTTGTCCAGCCCCCCACTATAAAAAGGGGCATCCATTACAATTCACTCTTTTGCTACCAGATCTTCTGCTGCAAGCAACTGTTCTCTCTTCCATCTCAAGTCTTTGCTGAGGCAGCAACCACCAGAGATCTCAGGACAAGTGATCAGCATCTGGAAGGTCCAAAAGCTACAGTCTCCAGTCTATGTCTGCTGTCACTGAAACTAGTCAAGTCTAATTACAAGTCAAGTTTATTACAAGTACATTGGTCCAGCAAGCTGCAAGGTCCTCTGGATCCTGGCCACCTCTCTGGGAATCTGTCCTTAGCTGTGAAGATAATTACACCTGTCTTCTACTCAGTTAAGCCTCCTTTGACCATAACTGGTTGTGGACTCTTTATTCAGTACTAGCCCGGGGGATAGTGGGGAATCTGGGCGTGTGGTGTTCTGGACCCCGAAAACCACACTGGCGTAACAAACACATGGGTTAATAACATCAGATTCCACCACTCACACCGCCACACCCTTGGTCCCGCCATTTACACCGGTGGTCCACCACACACCTGTGTGCAATCTAAGTGTCACATGGTCTGTCATTACATATACACCTCGTTTTTTGAAAGGCCCCAAAGGCTGCAACACCTAAGCAAGAGGAATCAGTAACCAAACACTGCCATGAAGACCAAGGAACCCTCCAAACAAGAAAGGGACAAAAGTTGTTGAGAAGTACAAGTCAGGGTTAGGTTATAAAAAACATACAAATCTTTGATGATCCCCAGGAGCACCATCAAATCTATCATAACCAAATGGAAAGAAGAACATGGCACAACAGCAAATCTGCCAAGAGACATCAGCCCATCAAAACTCACAGACTGGGCAGGGAGGCCATTAATAAGAGGAAGCACAGAGACCTAAGGTAACCCTGGAGGAGCAGCAGAGTTCCATAGCAGAGACTGTAGGATCTGCACATAGGACGACAATAAGCCGTACCCTCCATAGAGTTGGGCTTTATGGCAGAGTGGCCAGAAGAAAGCCATTACTTTCAGCTAAAAACAAAAAGGCCCGTTGTGAGTTTGTGAAAAGGCACATGGGAGACTCCCAAAATGTATGGAGGAAGGTGCTCTGGTCTGATGAGACTAAAATTAAAACTTTTAGGCCATCAAAGAAAATGCTATGTCTGGAGCAAAACCAACACATCACCCAAAGAACATCATTATTCAGCAGCTGGGACTGGGAAACTGGTCAGAGTTGAGGGAAAGATGGATAGTACAGGGATATTCTTGAGCAAAACCTGTACCTGATGCACGATTTGAGGCGGCTGGGACGGAGGTTCACCTTCCAGCAGGACAATGACCCCAAACACACTGCTAAAGCAATACTTGAATGGTTTAAGGGGAAACATGTAAATGTGTTGGAATGGCCAAGTCAAAGCCCAGATCTCAATCCAGACTTAAAGATCGCTGTTCACAAGAGCAAATCATCCAATGTGAAGGAGCTGGAGCAGTTCTGCACGGAGGAATTGGCAAAAATCTCAGTTGTAAGATGTGGCAAGCAACTTATCCAAAGAGACTTGGAGCTGTGATTGCTGCAAAAGGTGGCTCTACAAAGTATTGACTTTAGGGGGGTGAATAGTTATGCACATTTACTTTCTGTTATTTTGTCCTATTTGTTGTTTGCTTCACAATGAATAAAACATCTTCAAAGTTGTGGCTACGTTCTGTAAATTAAATGAACACAACACACAAATTCTAGGGCACTGGTTAACCATAGTTAAGTGGCATCTCCACATTTGCCAGAACCTGTTACTATAGAAGTGATTGAGGTTCCTTAGGGGAGGGACATCTTCAGATACCCTACTGATATGTACAATACACAACCTTGAGGCTTGGTTTGAGGCTAGGTAGTTACCTTCTTTGAATGCACAAGCTTCCCATTAACCGACACTTCAAACCACCCAGTGGCTGTCGGGGTACCTTCGCCATCCTTTGCAAAAAAAAAATTAAAGTTAATGTAGTGAGCCGCCATTCTGTGTAATACATGCTAAAAATTTAAAAAAATGCAAGCATCAAATAAAGAGTGTACTTACAATTTTCAGCTGGCCTGGGAACCTTTTTTCTAGGTCCTTCCTCAGCTGCTGAAACTATAAAGAAATTCACATCCATCACATCTGGACTGGATCAACAGCAAGCAAAATCCTTCTGTCCCAACCACATAATTCAATATATTACCTAGCTTTTTTGAGACAGATAATGAAACATGTTTTTTTTCTCTAATATGTTTCTAGTTTGTGATTCTAACTTATTTTTAGTACAATTAGGTATCCACTTCGCTTGAGCAGTTTTTACCAGCATTTAGAGAAATTCTTTACAGCAAGCCTGAACATTGACTTTCGTGGGAGAGTTTTCTAGGCTTGTTCTGTGACCTGTGCAGTGGCCATTGTGCAGGGAATAGGGAGTCTGAGCTTTGCCTATCACTTATTGTGAATGGTCTGATTCAGTCTTCATTTTACTGGGGTCGCCCCTTTTATTGTAATCCTGCCTATGATTTTCTAATCTAGTTAGATGGAAAAAAAAAAATCTAAAAAAATATGTATAAAACCTTGATTTAATCAATAAAAACATTTATTGAGGAAACATTCCCTTTAAGCAGCGTTTCCCCAAATAGAGCACCTCCAGCTGTTGAAAAACTACAACTCCCAGCATGCACGGACAGCCGAAGGCTGTCCGTGCATGCTGGGAGTTGTAGTTTTGCATTTGCTGATGACGCATTGGTTGGAAAATGCTGCCATTAAGTTATACTGAACAATATCACAACAGGCTGTAAAGCAGAATATTCTTCTTTACAAGTGTGTGACCTGCTGACATCTAGTGGCCAGAATATGATCAGGTGACTTTCTGCCATCTCATTCCTCACTAAGCTTAGGGCTTGTCCACACTTCAGACATTTAGCTGCTTGATGCAGGCGCCACTTAGACTGTCGGCAGAAGGACTGCGCGGACGTGCAACCATTGCGGTCCGATAGAATCTCACCTAAAAGGAGGAACATGTTCATTCTTTGGAAGTCATTGAAAACTATATGACTCAACCAGTGGAATTTCTGCAGTGTGGACGAGCCCTTACTTTAAGCGGGCAAGTATAGGTGGAAAAGTACTGACACATGCATTAAACACCCCCCCCCCCCCACCATCCCATTTTTAAGAACAAACTTCACCACAGCAAGCATACAATGATTGGGGATTTTTATACAGAATGCCCATCAATGCCACTCTCACTCATAACCACATCATAATGGCCAAATGAAAGGGTTAACAAAAATTGCAGACCCCATGAAGCTCATCAGAAAGATCTAAGACACGTTCCTCATTTTGTAGCCACATGAGATTTGACTTACCTTGGGGCGGTACCCTCAGGCGCCACTAGAAGGTGAAAGAAAAAGAAAAAATTACAATAGAAACGCTTTATTGACCAGTCGGACTCATTTACTCTATCAGGAATGTTATGTAAAGAGAGCTACATTGTGTAACGTGTCTATTATTTAACAACGACAAGTTAGTGACAAAGTGCACACCCAAAATAAGTTCTCTACAGCACAGTCCGCACTGCTGACCCTTACCCACACAAGACTGGGCTGCCCAATTCGGGGTGTGCATGTATACTGCAATTGCGTGGGAACTTTATGGATTCAGGGGACTCCCACGATCTCCGGGCCGGCACCCTGGCTGTCATGCCACCTCCCTTAGACATGAATAGAGGGGCATGGGTGACATCACGACCATGGCCGCCTGAAGATGGTGTTCTGAATATAGCCAGGAAAACGCAGGGAGGTTCCAGAGGCCGGATCCCCATCCCCCGCCCTCTCGTAAGTCAAAGAATATTTGCCAAGTCCATTATATCCCTTTGATTTGACATGATGATTTCTCATAGAAAGACAGCCAGAACGTAACACTACAGTTCATAGTACTCCGAAGTAGAGGTAGAAGAGTAGAAAGAGGGCAACTCACCAGGCTTGCGGTTTAGCAGTTTTTTTTATTCAAACAACATCAGTGTAGGTGTACAGCATGCTACCTAGCCTCCAAGCAGAACACACTGGCGTCCACCCCGTAAGGAGAGACGCATGCTGTACACCTGCACTGATGCTATTTGAATAAAAGAAGCTGGTAAACCACAAGCTTGGCGAGTTGCCCTCTTTCTACCTCTATTTCAGAGTACTAAGGACCAGGGCTGTGGAGTCGGACGAAATTTTGGGTACCTGGAGTCGGCAGCTGGGGACCCCCGGTATCATTACTGCACAGAGAGAGTTCGCTCTGTGCGTAATGACGGGTGATACAGGGGCCAGAGCATTGTTATGTCATGGCTCCGCCCCCTGGTGACGTCACTACCCGCCCCCCTCGTCACACCCCCTGCCATAGACTTGCATTAAGGGGCGGGCCGTGATGTCACGAGGTGCAGGGCCATGAAGTCACACTGCTCCGTCCCCTGTATCGCCCGTCATTACGCACAGAGAGAACTCGCTCTGTGCAGTAATGATGGCGGGTGCCGCAGCGGCGATCCCGGGGGTCCCCAGCAGCGGGACCCCGGCGATCTGCCATCTTATCCCCTATCCTTTGGATAGGGGATAAGATGTCTAGGGGCGGAGTACCCCTTTAAACATGACTATGGGATTCTACTAGGGAAATCATGTTTTGTAATAAATGCCCCTTCCTGGATCCTCCCACTGCCCCATCTTCAGCAGCAGATCAGCACACAAACTGTCCAATACAGTAGACTGTTGGCTTCCCAGCCAGTAGTCCTGTGGTAATGACATGTATGTTGCCTTTCTTTCCTTCAAGGAATGTATAAAATACATTTGCATATTAATTACAGAGGAGTCGGAGTATTTATCTACTGACTCCACAGCCCTGCTAAGGACTTTGGGGGGAGATTTATCAAAACCTGTCCAGAGGAAAAGTTGCAGAGCTTCCCATAGCAACCAGATCGCTGCTTTCATTTTTGAAAAGGCCTGTGAAAAATGAAAGAAGCGATCTGATTGGTTGCTGTGGGCAACTCAGCAACTTTTCCTCTGGACAGGTTTGTCCCTTTGTTCCCGAGAGAGTTGAGCACGACATGCGCCATTCAGGTACACTGCTGTAGACGACTAGTAGGGAACTAAAGTGAAAGGAATCGTCTTTATTCCTCTGTGGTATATTGAACTACAGTTCATAGTACAGCACATTGCGTAACAGTGACACAAACACACAGCAGCGAGTGGACAGGCATTGGGAAAGAAAATAAATAAATAAAATAAACACACGTCACATGGTAGTGGAACAGTAGCAGTCAAGCAGATTTCACGCCAAGGATTCTGCTACCTATTGACCTCAATGGGACCGCAGGAAAACTGCAAGTAAACCTCTATCTAGGGAGCAGAATCCACAGCTGATTTCCCGCAGCATGAAGTTTGTGGCAAATGTGGTGCACATGAATGTACCCTTAGGGTAGGGTCACACACCGCGCATCCAGAGCACATTTGACACTGCAGATGCGCTTCCGGCTTTCTTGACTGCCGGCAGGAAATCAGACAGAGCTATAGGGAGAGAGAAGCTTGCTTTGACGTCGCTCTGTGGCTACTCAAGGTTTTTTTTGTCTGTGCAGGATAGGTTATCGATATCAGATCGGGGAGGTAGTGACACCCAGAACGACCACCGATGAGTTGTTGGCCAGGGACAAAGCCACCTTCTTCCAGCTCTGTTTGACTTAATGGATGCCATACAACGACACTGTATGCCTGTACAGTTGCACATGTCAGAGCCTTCTGAGCCTTTTCATAACCAGGGTGCCTCCAACTGTTGCAAAACTACAACTTCCAGCTTGCCCGGACAGCCAAAGGCTGTCCGGGCAGGCTGGGAGTTGTAGTTTTGCAACAGCTGGAGGCACCCTGGTTGGGAAACATCGTTTCCCCAGTTGGGAAACCACTGTTTACGGGAGCAACTGATCCAAAATAGTGTTTCATAACCAGGGAGCCTCCAGCTGTGGCAAAACCTACAACTCCCAGCATGCCCGGACAGCCTTTGACTTTAGGAGTTTTAGTTTAGAAACAGCTGGAGACACACTGGTTAGGAAACACTGCTTTAGACTGTTTCCACGAACATTAAAACGTGGGGAATGTCTGCTGGAAAATACAGGCGGGCATTTCGCACGTTTGAAAAGTCCGGTGGGCACTAGGAGTCACTTTGACGGCAATGCATTTCCTTGCGGACTACGAACAACCTCTGCCCGTGAGAACATGCCCTTTGACAGAAGTCAATAAGGAAGTGTGAACAGAGTCTTTCCTGGTCTGCATGGACCGCTCTGGTCTTGATAAAGGGGTATTCCGGGATTTTCTCTTTATTTGACTATGCTACAGAGGCTGTAAAGTTAGTGTAGCCCATATAGTCTATGTACCTGTGTGTGATGAAGCAGAAAGGTAGCGCTGTCCGCTCATCCACTGATGACCTGGGATGCACACCTGTGTTATCGTACCCGCCAGTTCCGCCCGACTTCAATGCAAACCAGAGCCGGTTCTGGAAGTGCGGTTAAAACTTGCTTTATCTTGGCAAGTAGTCACAATACAGATGGGAACGTCTGACACGTTTCGCACCGGCAGGTGCTTAGTCGTAGACACTGCGAAACACGTCAGACGTTCCCATCTGTATGGTGACTCTTTGCCAAGACATAAAGGAGGTTTTAACTCCACCTCCAGTGCTGGACATCTTGTGTGCGATGGTGGTCTCACAATTCTTATGTGGTTTTTGCCACAATGTTTCCCAGGTTGCAACGTGGCCCGAGACATTACATCACTAGTCTGAGGGAGCCTGTCTTTGTTTCAATGGTCTGAGTGACCACAGGGTGGGAGGGAAATCATTCTGCTGCAGGCACCCTGGTCAGAAAACAATGGTCTGTCTTTCACGGAAAGGATCACATTTGTGCTTCAATGGATGGGGTGGCTGATGTGTGGGAGGGAGAAAAGTGACCTCACACTTCTAAACAAGGAATCATGGGACTTGTAGTTTGAGGGAACAGACTCTAACAGGAACTAGCCAGCTCACAAAAATATCAGCGTTACGGTAATCTCACAACATAGCCATTTAGCCCCCAGATCCTTTCTAAGGCTCCTTTCTCACTACATAATTACTCAGTTTTTGTCTTAAAATCGGCAGTAAAATGGCAGTTACAAAATCCTATATGGCCATTAAAAAATCCCATTATAGTCTATGGTATTTTTCTAATAGCCGTTTTAACCCGTTCTTAATAACGGCTGTTATTTTATGACGGAAGATAGTAACAGGAGAAATAGTTCATGTATTGTTTCTCCTGTTACTATCTTCCGTCATAAAATAATGGCCGTTATTAATAATGGGCTATGACGGGTTAAAACGGCTATTAGAAAAATCCCATAGAATATAATGGCATTCTCTAACGGCCGTATAGGATTTTGTAACTGACAATTTTCTGACGGCACTTCGAAAACGGAGTAATTATGTAGTGTGTAAGGGGCCTAAGCATGTCCATTACTGTCTGCCAGGTACCTAATAAAATAGTTGCGTGCGTAAATATCCGAACTATTAAAATAAAATGTAAATGATCCCGTACGGTGTGAACGTAAAAAAAAAAAAAAAAAAAAAAAAGTACAAAATAGCTGCTTTTTTATAACATTTTATAAAAAAAAAAAAATTAATAAATAAATAAAAAATGTAATAAAAGTTTTGTATAAGCAAATATGGTATTAATAAAAAGTACAGATCATGGCGCAAAAAATGAGCCCTCATACCGCCGCTTATACGGAAAAATGAAAAAAAAAAAAATAAGTTATAGGTCTTCAAAATAGGGGGATTTTAAACGTACTAATTTGGTAAAAGTTTGCGATTTTTTTTTTTTTAAGCGCAACAGTAATAGAAAAGTGTATAATCATGGGTATCATTTTAATCGTATTGACCCAGAGAATAAAGAACACATGTCATTTTTACCATAAATTGTACGGCGTGAAAACAAAACCTTCCAAAATTGCGGTTTTCTTTTTAATTTTCCCACACAAATAGCATTTTTTTTGGTTGCGCCATACATTTTATGGTAAAGTGAGTGATGGCATTACAACGGACAACTGGTCGCACAAAAAACAAGCCCTCATACTAGTCTGTGGATGAAAATATAAAAGAGTTCTTTTTTGAAGGAGAGGAGGAAAAAACAAAAAAAACGTAAAAATAAAATTGCCTGCGTCCTTAACCCCTTAAGGACTCCGGGTTTTTCCGTTTTTTGCACTTTCGTTTTTTCCTCCTTACCTTTTAAAAATCATAACCCTTTCAATTTTCCACCTAAAAATCCATATTATGGCTTATTTTTTGCATCGCCAATTCTACTTTGCAGTGACATTAGTCATTTTACCCAAAAATGCACGGCGAAACGGGAAAAAAAAAAACGCCATTTTGTAACTTTTGGGGGCTTCCGTTTCTACGCAGTGCATATTTCGGTAAAAATTAAAATGATTTAAAATGATACCCTACTTATATAGGTTTGATTTTGTCGCACTTCTGGAAAAAACTTTAACTACATGCAGGAAAATTTATACGTTTAAAAATGTCCTCTTCTGACCCCTATAACTTTTTTATTTTTCCACATACAGGGTGGTATGAGGACACATTTTTTTTGCGCCGTGATCTGAAGTTTTTATCGGTATGATTTTGGTTTTGATCGGACTTTTTGATCACTTTTTAATGGTATAAAAAGTGACCAAAACACGCTTTTTTGGACATTGGAATTTTTTTGCGCGTACGCCATTGACCGTGCGGTTTAATTAATGATATATTTTTTATAGTTCGGACATTTTCGCACGCGGCGATACCACATATGTTTATTTTTTTTTACACGGTTTTATTTTTTTTATGGGAAAAGGGGGGTGATTCAAACTTTTATTAGGGAAGGGGTTAAATGACCTTTATTAACACTTTTTTTAACTTTTTTTTTTGCAGTGTTACAGGTCCCATAGGAGACCTATAACACTGGACACACTGATCTCTTATACTGATCATTGTTATCCCATAGGGACCTATAACACTGCACACACTGATCTCCTATGCTGATCACTGGCGTGTATTAACACGCCTGTGATCAGCATTATCGGCGCTTGACTGCTCCTGTCTGGATCTCAGGCACGGAGCAGTCATTCACCGATCGGACACCGAGGAGGCAGGTAAGGGCCCTCTCGGTGTCCTGCAAGCTGTTCGGGATGCCGCGATTTCACCACGGCGGTCCCGAACAGCCCGACTGAGCAGCCGGGTCACTTTCACTTTCGCTTTAGAAGCGGCGGTCAGCTTTGACCGCCGCTTCTAAAGGGTTAATACCGCACATCGCCGCGATTGGCGATGTGTGGTATTAGCCGCGGGTCCTGGCCGTTGATGAGCGCCGGGACCGAAGCGATATGATGCAGGATCGAGGCGCGATCCCGCTTCATATCGCGGGAGCCGGTGCAGGACGTAAATATACGTCTTGCGTTGTTAAGGGGTTAAAGGGTAGCTCCCACCATATTTTTTTTTTTGCTAGCCCCACTGCAGAGTCCGGCAGCGGGCGTGCAGGGACAGTGGCGGCAACAAGGTGGCGGAGGGGATGTGCGGGAGGAGTTGCCTCCCAGCCAGTGGCCGGGGAGCCAATGCGCTCGCTCCCGCCTGTCTGATTGACAGGCAGGGAGCGAGTGCAGCCTAACTGAAAAAGGACTGATTGCCACTCCAAAATCAGTCATTTTCAGTAGCCGGTTTTTAAATGTAAATTAAACCATTTTAATGAAAAAAATAAAAAAATAAAAGTATATTAGAGATATGTTGTAGTACAGAAGTACTACAACATATCAAAAAATAAAGTTGGTGACCGTGCCTATTTAAGGTCCAAAGGTCCTTAAGGGGTTAAAAACATATCCTTTTTTTCTTACAAAATGGATGCAACCAGACATCATTTTGCAAATTGTATACCGTTTTTTAACTGTATACGGGTTAAAATTTGTACACACTTTTTGATACAGTTTAGTCCAGTTTTAAGGAATCCGTTTTCCCCATCAAAAACCTGATACGGGAAACTAATGCAAAAAACGTGGTGTGAACCCAGCCTAAGATCAGGAGGTGCAGAATAAAACAGTGTTTCCCAACCAGGGTGCCTCCAGCTGTTGCAAAACTACAACTTCCAGCATGCCCGGACAGCCTTTGGCTGTCCGGGCAAGCTGGGAGTTGTAGTTTTGCAACAGCTGGAGACACCCTGTTGGGAAACACTATTTTGGATCAGTTGCTCCCGTAAACAGTGGTTTCCCAACCAGGGTGCCTCCAGCTGTTGCAAAACTACAACTTCCAGCATGCCTGGACAGCCTTTGGGCATGCAACAGCTGGAGGCACACTGGTTGGGAAACACTGATATAAAAGGTTCTCCAGATGCCAAAACTACAACTCCCAGCATAGCACAGCCCCATTTAAATCCCCCATACAGACCCCCACATCTCCTGTTACCCCTCCCTCTACCAGAAGACATTCTCACCAGTACACCACATAGACCTCGACCATCTGCGTTCCAGGCATGTCGGATACTTCACTACTTGTCCTGCAGCTGTCACTGAGTCACCCGGAAAATCTCCACTGCTGATAAATACCAGCTGGCCACGCCCACACTGCTGGGTCACCGTTCCGACTGCACCACATGACAGAGGGGGGGAATCTGAGACTGTACCATTCCACACCCTGAGCTATAATCCCACACAACATCATCCAGTGAACACGAAGAAGTGATAACCAGACGATGTCTTCCTCTTACATATGTCTAGTAAGATATAAGCCGCTCTGGTGAAGGATTCGTTGTAATGTAACCCCTGGTTTAGGAATGGAACCTTCCAGAAGAAAGCTGAGAACCTGAGGAGGGGTCCTGGGGCAGCTTTCTGCAGATGCTTCCATGATATTTTGGGAGTTGTCTCACAGGATAGGATCACACTATGGGATTTCCAGATAAAATCCGGCCAGAGATTCCGAATGCAGCCTGAATCAGTCAGCGCTAGGACCGTGTGGACGTTGCCGTCTTCATAGACGGCAATGTCGGCGGCATGGATTCCACCTGAAGAATGAGCGGGCTCTTTATTTTTGGTGGCGGAATTTCAGTGCCGGAATATCCATTCTGTAATGTGCGCTGTGCAGCAAAATCCCATTGCCAGAAATGGAAATCTGCTGTATCGGAATTTCCCAGTGGAATTCCCGTTGTGTTATTCCACTCCGAAATTCCGTAGTGTGAACCTAGCCTAAGGGTAAGATGACACTACAGGGTGGGCCATTTATATGGATACACCTTAATATAATGGGAATGGTTGGTGATATTATCTTCCTGTTTGTGGCACATTAGTATATTTGAGGGGGGAAACTTTTCAAGATAGGTGTGACCATGGTGGCCATTTTGAAGTCGGCCATTTTGAATCCAACTTTTGTTTTTCCAATAGGAAGAGGGTCATGTGACACATCAAACTTATTGGGAATTTCACAAGACAAACAATGATGTGCTTGGTTTTAACGTAACTTTATTCTTTCATGAGTTATTTACAAGTTTCTGACCACTTATAAAATGTGTTCAATGTGCTGCCCATTGTGTTGGATTGTCAATGCAACCCTCTTCTCTATATACTGCTATATACTGCTATATACACCGCAGGAGAAATGCTAGCACAGGCTTCCAGTATCCGTATACACTGCTATATACTACTATATACACTGCAGGAGAAATGCTAGCACAGGCTTCCAGTATCCGTATACAGTGCTATATACTACTATATACACCGCAGGAGAAATGCTAGCACAGGCTTCCAGTATCCGTATACACTGCTATATACTACTATATACACCGCAGGAGAAATGCTAGCACAGGCTTCCAGTATCTGTATACACTGCTATATACTACTATATACACCACAGGAGAAATGCTAGCACAGGCTTCCAGTATCCGGATACACTGCTATATACTACTATATACACCGCAGGAGAAATGCTAGCACAGGCTTCCAGTATCCGTATACACTGCTATATACTACTATATACACCGCAGGAGAAATGCTAGCACAGGCTTCCAGTATCCGTATACACTGCTATATACTACTATATACACCGCAGGAGAAATGCTAGCACAGGCTTTCAGTATCCATATACACTGCTATATACTACTATATACACCGCAGGAGAAATGCTAGCACAGGCTTCCAGTATCCGTATACACTGCTATATACTACTATATACACCGCAGGAGAAATGCTAGCACAGGCTTCCAGTATCCGTATACACTGCTATATACTACTATATACACCGCAGGAGAAATGCTGGCACATCCTTCCAGTATCCGTATAAACTGCTATATACTACTATATACACTGCAGGAGAAATGCTAGCACAGGCTTCCAGTATCCGTATACACTGCTATATACTACTATATACACCGCAGGAGAAATGCTAGCACAGGCTTCCAGTATCCGTATACACTGCTATATACTACTATATACACCACAGGAGAAATGCTAGCACAGGCTTCCAGTATCCGTATACACTGCTATATACTACTATATATACTGCAGGAGAAATGCTAGCACAGGCTTCCAGTATCCGTATACACTGCTATATACTACTATATACACCGCAGGAGAAATGCTAGCACAGGCTTCCAGTATCCGTATACACTGCTATATACTACTATATACACCGCAGGAGAAATGCTAGCACAGGCTTCCAGTATCCGTATACACTGCTATATACTACTATATACACTGCAGGAGAAATGCTAGCACAGGCTTCCAGTATCCGTATACACTGCTATATACTACTATATACACCGCAGGAGAAATGCTAGCACAGGCTTCCAGTATCCGTATACACTGCTATATACTACTATATACACCGCAGGAGAAATGCTAGCACAGGCTTCCAGTATCCGTAGTTTCAGGTGCTGCACATCTCGTATCTTCACAGCATAGACAATTGTCTTCAGATGACCCCAAAGACAAAAGTCTAAGGGGGTCAGATTGGGAGACCTCAAGGCTACTGGATATGCGAAATTGCTACATGATGATGTGTTTCCCTCTTTATGTACTGAAGCTGCACGTTCACTGAGTTTTTCCAGCAAGATGGTGACCACCACATTATGGGTGTCTAGAAACTGTTCCTAGATGAACAGTTTTCTGGAAAGTGGATTGGTCGTCATGGGCCAGTTGAATGGCCCCCAAGGTCTCCCGATCTGACCCCCTTAGACTTTTATCTTTGGGGTCATCTGAAGGCAATTGTCTATGCTGTGAAGATATGAGATGTGCAGCACCTGAAACTACGGATACTGGAAGCCTGTGCTAGCATTTCTCCTGCGGTGTTTATAGTAGTATATAGCAGTGTATACGGATACTGGAAGCCTGTGCTAGCATTTCTCCTGCAGTGTATATAGCAGTGTATACGGATACTGGAAGCCTGTGCTAGCATTTCTCCTGCGGTGTATATAGTAGTATATAGCAGTGTATACGGATACTGGAAGCCTGTGCTAGCATTTCTCCTGCGGTGTATATAGTAGTATATAGCAGTGTATACGGATACTGGAAGCCTGTGCTAGCATTTCTCCTGCGGTGTATATAGCAGTGTATACGGATACTGGAAGCCTGTGCTAGCATTTCTCCTGCGGTGTATATAGTAGTATATAGCAGTGTATACGGATACTGGAAGCCTGACCTAGCATTTCTCCTGCTGTGTATATAGTAGTATATAGCAGTGTATACAGATACTGGAAGCCTGTGCTAGCATTTCTCCTGCGGTGTTTATAGTAGTATATAGCAGTGTATACGGATACTGGAAGCCTGTGCTAGCATTTCTCCTGCAGTGTATATAGCAGTGTATACGGATACTGGAAGCCTGTGCTAGCATTTCTCCTGCGGTGTATATAGTAGTATATAGCAGTGTATACGGATACTGGAAGCCTGTGCTAGCATTTCTCCTGCGGTGTATATAGTAGTATATAGCAGTGTATACGGATACTGGAAGCCTGTGCTAGCATTTCTCCTGCGGTGTATATAGCAGTGTATACGGATACTGGAAGCCTGTGCTAGCATTTCTCCTGCGGTGTATATAGTAGTATATAGCAGTGTATACGGATACTGGAAGCCTGACCTAGCATTTCTCCTGCTGTGTATATAGTAGTATATAGCAGTGTATACAGATACTGGAAGCCTGTGCTAGCATTTCTCCTGCGGTGTATATAGTAGTATATAGCAGTGTATACGGATACTGGAAGCCTGTGCTAGCATTTCTCCTGCGGTGTATATAGCAGTGTATACGGATACTGGAAGCCTGTGCTAGCATTTCTCCTGCGGTGTATATAGTAGTATATAGCAGTGTATACGGATACCGGAAGCCTGTGCTATCATTTCTCCTGCGGTGTATATAGTAGTATATAGCAGTGTATACGGATACTGGAAGCCTGTGCTGTCATTTCTCCTGCCGTGTATATAGTAGTATATAGCAGTGTATACGGATACTGGAAGCCTGTGCTAGCATTTCTCCTGCGGTGTATATAGTAGTATATAGCAGTATATAGAGAAGAGGGTTGCATTGACAATCCAACACAATGAGCAGAACATTGAACACGTTTTATAAGTGATGAGAAACTTGTAAATAACTCATGAAAGAATAAAGTTACGTTAAAACCAAGCACATCATTGTTTTTCTTGTGAAATTCCCAATAATTTTGATGTGTCACATGACCCTCTTCCTATTGAAAAAACTAAAGTTGGATTCAAAATGGCCAACTTCAAAATGGCCGCCATGGTCACCACCCATCTTGAAAAGTTTCCCCCCTCACATATACTAATGTGCCACAAACAGGAAGTTAATATCACCAACCATTCCCGTTTTATTAAGGTGTATCCATAGAAATGGCCCACCCTGTACATTCCTGCACCCGTTAATCGTATCTGTCGGCATTCCGCTGAAAAACAGGATTCCGACCTGTACTGTTAACGGGAGCAACTGATCCTATTCACTTCTATGGCCGAATGGAGTCACCCAATCACTTATTTCCAGGCATAATAACGCCACACCACTCCCATAGACTTGCATTATGAGGGCTTGGTGTGACGTCACAAGGGGTGTGGCCATGACGTCACAACCCTGCCACACGCACCCAGCGTTCTAAGCTGAGTTAGGACCCCCGTGATCCTTTGGATAGGGGATAAGATGTCTAGGGGCGGAGCACCCCTTTAATTCTTTAATGGAGATTTTTTTCTGTGTTTTCTATGGGATAGAGTAACTGAAACAAGAAACATAGCAGGATCATCCTCCTGACAGGAGCACCGCCATCATCCACCATCAGGATCTGCTGATGGAGGTGCTACTGCTGGGGGGGGGGGTGTTGCTGGTGGATGATGAGGGTGCTAGTGCCAGGGGGGGAGCATTAGGTAGGCAGCAGTTCCCCCACTTTAGGTAGGCAGCAGTTCCCCCACATTAGGTAGCATATTTTCCCCACATTAGGCAGCATAGATTCCCCACATTTGGTACGTGTTCCCCCACATTAGGTAGCAATTTCCCCACATTAGGTAGCACAGATTCCCCACATTAGGTAGCAGTTTCCCCACATTAGGTAGCATAGATTCCCCCCATTCGGTAGCACAGATTCCCCACATTAGGTAGCATAGACTCCCCACATTTGGTAGCACAGATTCCCCACATTAGGTAGCAGTTTCCCCACATTAGGTAGCATAGACTCCCCATATTAGGTAGCATAGACTCCGCATATTTGGTAGTAGTTACCCCACATTAGGCCGCAGGTTCCCTTGCAGGTTCCCCACAATGGGTCAAAGTCTCCCCACATTAGATCGCTGTTTAACCCCCCCCCCCACACAAAAAAAACCCCACATACAACACAGAGAGGGACACACACAAACACACACACAATCAGAAAGACACACACTCACAGACAGACACACACAGAGTCACAGTCACACACACAGAGTCACACACACAGAGTCACACACACAGAGTCACACACACACACAGAAAATAAGGCATACTTGGCACACCAGAAGGCCTCCTACATAATTCCAATACAAGAAATGATTGTGGGCAGGGGTGTAGCGCTCCTGGGTCCCCCTGCAACACACACACACAGTCACATACACACACACACACAGAGTCACACACAGTCACATACATACACACACACACAGAGTCACACACAGTCACATACATACACACACACACACACAGAGTCACACAGTCACATACATACACACACACAGTCACACACAGTCACATACATACACACACACACAGAGTCACACAGTCACATACATACACACACACAGAGTCACACACAGTCACATACATACACACACACACACACAGAGTCACACACAGTCACATAGATACACACACACACACAGAGTCACACACAGTCACATACATACACACACACACAGAGTCACACACAGTCACATACATACACACACACAGAGTCACACACAGTCACATACATACACACACACACACACACACACAGAGTCACACACAGTCACATAGATACACACACACACACACAGAGTCACACACAGACAGAGATAGCGACAGACAGACACACACACTCACCCATCCAGCGCAGCGCTCCTTCTCTCCTGGCGCCCTGCGAGTGATGTCACTGATGTCCCATGCGGTGGTGCTGACAGACGGGCGCACAGCGGCGATGAAGGCCAGGGGGGCAGCTGACGGACGGGCACACAGCGGTGATGAAGGGCGGGGGGGGGGGTGGTGCTGACGGGCGCATAGCACAGGGGAATGCCGGGGGGGGGGGCTGCTGTCGGACGGGCGCACAGCGCAGGTGAAGGGGGGGGGGGGGCGCTGCCGGTCGGGTACAGACAGGGGTGTCGGTGTAGCTGGGGGGGGGGGGTGCTGCGGAGCGTCTTGGTGTCACCCCATTAGGTTGGTGTCCCCACCCCCCGCACCCGGGTCGCAACGCCACTGCACCAGTGATTCCCAAACAGGGTGCCTCCAGCTGTTGCTTAACTTCTAGAATGCCTGGACAGTCAGTGGCTGTCCAGAAATGCTGGGAGTTGTTGTTTTGCAACAGCTGGAGGCTCCGTTTTGGAAACCCTGCCGTACAATATGTTTTTCATTTTTATTGGGGGGAGGGACAGTGTAAGGGGGTGTATATGTAGTGTTTTACTCTTTATTATGTGTTAGTGTAGTGTAGTGTTTTTAGGGTACATTCACACTGGCGTGTTACGGTGAGTTTCCCGCTAGGAGTTTGTGCTGTGGCCAAAAAATTGCCGCAGACCAAACTTGAAGCAGGAAACTTACTGTAAACCTGTCCGTGTGAATGTACCCTATACGTTCACATGGGGGGACAAACCTCCAGCTGTTTCAAAACCACAACTCCCAGCATGCACTGACAGTGCATGCTGGGAGTAGTACTTTTGCAACAGCTGGAGGCACACTGGTTGGAAAACCTTCAGTTAGGTTCTGTTACCTAACAGTATTTTCCAACCAGTGTGCCTCCAGCTGTTGCAAAACTACAACTCCCAGCATGTACTGACATACCGTGCACGCTGGGAGTTGTACTTTTGCAACAGCTGGAGGCACACTGGTTGGAAAACCTTTAGTTAGGTTCTGTTACCGAACAGTATTTTCCAACCAGTGTGCCTCCAGCTGTACTCCCAGCATGTACTAATCACCGAAGGGCATGCTGGGAGATGTAGTTATGCAACAGCTGGAGGTTACGCAACTACCACTCCCAGCATGCCGAGACAGCTGTTTGCTGTTTCAGCATGCTGGGATTTGCAGTTTTGCAACATCTGGAGGGCTACAGTTTATAGACCACTGCCCAGTGATTTCCAAACTGTGACCCTTCAGATGTTGCAAAACTACAAATCCCAGCATGTCCAGACAGCAAAGAGCTGTTTGAGCATACTAGGAGTTGTAGTTTTGCAAGATCTGGAGGGATACAGTTTAGAGACCACTATATAGTGGTCTCAAACTGCAGCCCTCCAGCTGTTGCAAAACTACATATTCCAGCATGCCCAAACAGCAAACAGCTGTCTGGGCATGCTGGGAGTTGTAGTTTTGCAACATCTGGAGGGCTACAGTCTGAGACTATAGCCCTCCAGATGTTGCTAGGCAACTTACCGGCTTCCGTAGGATCCAGGGAGCCGTCCTCTTCTGCCTCACGCCGCCCGCGCCGATCTCTGTCGCCGCCCGCCGATCCCCGTCGCCCGCAGCCTCCGGAGGGGTAAGTGGACCTTCGGCATTCGGTCCCTGTCGTTTTCCCCATCCTGCCCCGCCTATTGTGGGTGGGCAGGACGGGGAAAATGAAAGTAAACCCCTCTGCCCCTGATCTGCTATTGGTGGTCGCGTCTAGACCACCAATAGCAGAGATAGGAGGGGTGGCACCTCACTCCTATCGCTGTAGGGGGATCGTAGTTGTCTTAGACAACCGCGATCCCCCTTCTATTTCGGGTCACCATAGACCCGTAATGACCCGGAATCGGCGCAAATCGCAAGTGTGAATTCACTTGCAATTTGCGCCGATCGCCGACATGGGGGGGTCTAATGACCTCCCTGGGCATTTGCACGGGGTGCCTGCTGATAGATATCAGCAGTCACCCCGGCCCGGTCCCCGCATACGCCCTTCGTCCCCAACAGGTTAAAAAAGCTGCCACTAGGTGTCTCCCTACTTGTCCAGAGCATATTTCCCCCATCTCTTGCACACACTTTGGACTCCTGCTGGCCTGGCAGAAGTCCAAAATCAGGAAATGCAGTCTGGAATGCTGAGGGGTGTGTGTGCAGCCTTATTCAATAGGCTCATCTCATACCTCATCTCACACTGAACTGCTGTATCTAGATATAGATACTCTAGAGAGAGTTCTCTAGAGAAGATACTAAACTAGTACATGGATTGCAGGATAAAACCTACCTGGAATGGTTAAAGGACCTTAACATGTATAGCTTGGAAGAAAAACAAGACATAAAGGGAATCAACACGGTAAAGGAGGAGAGAATATTTAAAAGAAGAAAAACTACTTCAAGAGGACATAGTTTTATATTAGAGGGGCAAAGTTTTTTGCAGTAATATCAGGAAGTATTACTTTACTGAGAGAGTAGTGGATGCATGGAGTAGCCTTCCTGCAGAAGTGGTCGCTGCAAATACAGTGAAGGAGTTTAAACATGCATGGGATAAGCATAAGGCTATCCTTCATATAAGATAGGGCCAGGGACTATTGATGGGATTCAGATTATTGGGCAGACTAGATGGGCCATATGGTTCTTATTTGCCGACACATTCTATGTTTCTATGCTCTGGGCTGTGTGTAGCAGAGTGAGGGAGGAAGTTCTCCCCTGTATGGCTTCAGATGATGTCACACCTGCTGGGGAACGCCCCTTCCCAGTCTGGGAATCTGACTGAGATTGAGCAGAAAATACAGAGCAATATCAAGGTACAAAAGTAACAAATAATAAAAATAAAGGCAGGGGGTGGTTTATTATGATGGGGCAGTGAAATGATTGTAACATTTAACAACAAGATCAGTGGGGTCTGTCAGTGACTGTGTTGGGTCACTGTAAGAAGGAAGGAAGAGGTGTGGGAGGGGGGTTCTCAGTCAGAACCATACAAATTCGATAAAATACTGCACACAGTATATACAAAAAGGATATATTTTTTGCATTTGTGTGACATGTGACATGTCAACATGTCACATGACATGTCTACATATTAAAAAGTGCAGTCAACTACGCTATATCATACAGTAAAATAGTATGCCTACACACTTTTACATGTGTAGGTCAACTGGTCTATTTGAAACCATGTAGTGTGTACAATGGGAGTTGTTCCCAGTGCATATACATGTTTGAACAGAGTCTTATTTTGCACAAACTGTTCTAGTTTGAGGTCAATATTGAGTCAAATAAGATACTGATAGTTCATGTGTACAACTGGTTTAAGCCGGACAAAACACAAAGTCCAGACATTGCGAATTCTATACAATCCTAAAGAACCATGACCTCACCAGTTATCGGTGTGCTGACTGCAAATGTCACAGATCTTTGATAGCATATACACTGCTCAAAAAAATAAAGGGAACACTTAAACATCACAATGTAACTCCAAGTCAATGACACTTCTGTGAAATCACACTGTCCACTCAGGAAGAACACTGATTGACAATCAATTTCACATGCTGTTGTGCAAATGGAACAGACAACAGGTGGAAATTATAGGCAATTAGCAAGACACCCCCAATAAAGGAGTAGTTCTGCAGTTGGTTACCACAGACCACTTCTCATTTCCTATGCTTCCTGGCTGATGTTTTGGATACTTTTGAATGCTGGCAGTGCTTTTACTCTAGTAGTAGCATGAGACGGAGTCCACAACCCGCACAAGTGGCTCAGGTAGTGCAGCTCATCCAGGATGGCACATCAATGCGAGCTGATGCAAGAAGGTTTTCTGGGTCTGTCAGCATAGTGTTCAGAGCATGGAGGCACTACCAGGAGACGTAGATGAGGCTGTAGGAAAGCAGCGACCCAGCAACAGGACCTCTACTTCCGCCTTTGTGCAAGGAGGAGCAGGAGAATCATTGCCAGAGCCCTGCAAAATAACCTCCGGGCGGCCACAAATATGCATGTGTCCAGAAACAGACTCCATGTAGGTGGTATGAGGGCCTGACATCCACAGGTGGGGGTTGTGTTTACAGCCCAACACCATGCACCGTTTGACATTTGCCAAAGAACACCAAGATTGGCAAATTCACCATTGGTTCCCTGTGCTCTTCAAAGATGAAAGCAGGTTCACACTGAGCACATGACGTGACAGAGTCTGGAGACGCTGTGTAGAACGTTTTGCTGCCTGCAACACTCTCCAGCATGACCGGTTTGGTGGTGGGTCAGTAATGGTGGGGGGTGACATTTCTTTGGGGGTCCGCACAGACCTCCATGTGCTTGCCAGAGGTAGCCTGACTGCCATTAGGTACCGAGATGAGATCCTCAGACCCCTTGTGAGACCATATGCTGGTGCGGAGACCATGCAAGACAATGCTAGACCTCATGTGGCAGGAGTATTTCAGCAGTTCCTGCAAGAGGAAGGCATTGATGCTATGGACTGGCCCACCCGTTCCCCAGACCTGAATCCGATTGAGCACATCTGGGACATCATGTCTCGATTCATCCACCAATGCCACGTTGCACCAAAGACTGTCCAGGAGTTGGCGAATGCTTTAGTCCGGGTCTAGGAGGACATCCCTCAGGAGACCATCCGCCACCTCATCAGGAGCATGCCCAGGCGTTGTAGGGAGGTCATACGAGCATGTGGAGGCCACACACTCCTGAGCCTCATTGTGACTTGTTTCAAGGACATTACATAAAGTTGGATCAGCCTGTAGTGTGGTTTTCCACTTTGATTTTGAGTGTGACTCCATATCCAGACCTCCATGGGATGATACATTTTATTTCCATTGATAATTTTTGTGTGATTTTGTTGTCAGCACAAAAAAGACAAAAGTATTGAGGTATAGATATAAAATATATATATATATATATATATATATATATATATATATATATATATATATAGAAGAAACATTTCTGTTACAGAGGGGTGCATATGTTTGGATAGGGTATAGTCATTGCAGGATAGTATGTGAATAGTTATGGGTGTGTTCATGCTCATCTAGTTCTGGTCAGTAGGTTTTGCTGTGTTTTAGGGGTATTGTTGCAGTCAATGGCTTCCTCACTAGTCATTTAATGTGTTATATTCAGGCCTGTTCGGTTGCCGACATTTTCTGCGGTTGTTGTTGATAGCAGCAGTTGTTGGAAGTAGGTTTGTAATTCATTGTTCTAGCAGTACGTTCTCACATGGTGCACATTTGCTTCACTACGTTTCACTACATTTAGGCAGTCGTTTGTATCGTAATCCTGACGTGCCTGTCAGGGGAGGCCGCTGCATGTTATTGCTGACTCTTCTTCAGCACCAAATGTGGTCCGAGCAAAATAAAATATGAGGCACCCGAATTGCATGACCAAAGATTTTCCTGGTTTGTGATACAGAATACCCAGCACTAGGTTACTAATCACGCACCATGTGAATACGGCATGAGATCCCAATCAGGGGAAAACCATCAAAGGCCATAACACAAACGTATCAGGGTCCAAATCTAAGATCTATAGTAAATATTTTCTGTATTTAAGAGAATGTTCACACATTCGTAACTAGAAGTAGGTTTCCACTGCGAGTTACGCTACCGTGCACTTGTTTGGGCACATGGACAGTCCATAATAGTGGCAGGTTCGCAGACCTGTTTAAATGAACAGTAGCGTAACAAGCACAGGTTTTTCTGCAGTGGGAAACCGGCTGCTAGTTACGAGCATGTGTATGTACCCTGAAGGAGAACTTCAGTAAAAAAAAAAAAAGATCTACTATGTCCGGGCTGCCAGAATAAAAATAATAAACTTTCACTGTTCCCCTGGTGCCTGCAATATCGCAGTCCCATCCTACGGTCCTTGTCTTCTTCTGACTTTTATAATGTTATTATATAATGTTAATGATCCTGTACAGTTAACGGTGTATACGTAAAAAGAAAGAAACAACCATAAATTGCTGCTTTTTGGTCACATCATTTATTTCAGAAAATAAAATAAAAAGTGATCAAAAAGTCTCATTTATACGCAAAAGTGAAACCAATAAAAAACTACAGATAACGGGTAAGAATTGGGCAATTTTACATACTGATTTTGTTAGAAAGTATGATTTTATTTAATTTTTTTAAACAATTAAAATAATAGTAAAGCATGTAACCAGGGGTATCATTTTAATCATATTGACCTACAGAATAAAGAAAATATGGACTTTTTAATGTAAAGTGTACTGCTTAAAATTATACCCCCCAAAAGCTGCAAAATTGTGGTATTCTTTTTAATTTCTCCCCCCAAATTTTTTTGGGGTTTGCTGTACACTTTATGGTAAAATGAGTGATGTCATTACAAAGTGCAATTGGTCACGCAAAAAAAAAAAAAAGAGTTTATCAGAAGATGAAGAGGAAAAAACGAAAATGCAAAAATAAAACCCGGCTGTGTCCTGAGGGGTTAAAATATTAAATCACACCCCACTCCCCATTTCTAAGGTGTAACTGTACACTGTTCCCAATGGCACCCGTCCCCCACCCCCCATCCTTTCCCCTTACCTTCTACTCCCCGCTACTATGTTTGTTAAACCCATAGACAGCATACACAGACTTACTATGTATCTTCCGAGACCTGGGATGACTCATATTGACTTAGAGTCCTGATGATGTCACCAAAGGTCCTGGAAGATCCAAATTAAGTGTGTGTGCTGTCTATGGGCTCAATGCAGCCTGGACAGCTTTCGGGCTTTATTCTCACTATTGTTTTCAGGGACAGACTGGAAATAAAAACCAGCCCTGGAAATAATTGCAAACCAGCCCTACAGCCACTGGGATCGGGGCACAGACTTATTCCTCTTTTTTTTTTTTTTTTTGTTTGTGGATAAATATATATACATTATATATATATATATATATATATATATATATATATATATATATACACACACACACACTATCTAAATCCTCTATACTGAGACCAATATTACCACCACTAATACTAGTAAACTTATGTGGTGGACCACCGGTGTATGGCAGGACAACGGGTGTAGCAATGTAGGTGGTGGGGTCAGATCATATTAACCCCGGGGGCAAGATGTTATTAATCCCTAGTGTTCATTACACCAGAGAGGTTTTTTGGTACCGGAACCACATGAACGGTATCTCCGAAATTCCAATGGCTAGTTAAGGAAAGGAGAGTCCAGAACCAGTTATAGTTTAACGGAGACATTACTGAGTTTAAAAAAGATGGAATTATCTTAACAGCTAGGCCAGATTCCCAGAGAGGTGGCCAGGAAAACAGAAGACCTCGCAGCTTGCTGGGGCCAATTATATTCGAGACAATTATCTTGAGGCTTGACTATATGCAGGACTTGACTACTTGTAGTTAAGAAGGGCTCTAGGTCTTCGCCAGGCAATTATAGACCGGTAAGTCTAACGTGCATTGTGGGTAAATTGTTTGAAGGACTTATAAGGGATTACATACAGGAATACATAGGGGATAATAGTATTATAAGTGATAGCCAGCATGGGTTTACTAAGGATAGAAGTTGTCAAACCAATCTAATTTGCTTTTATGAAGAGGTGAGTAGAAGCCTTGACAGAGGAATGGCTGTGGATATAGTGTTTCTGGATTTTGCCAAAGCGTTTGATACTGTCCCTCACAGACGTCTGACAGGTAAGTTAAGGTCTTTGGGCTTGGAAACTTTAGTTTGTAACTGGATTGAACACTGGCTCATGGATCGTACCCAGAGAGTGGTGGTCAATGATTCGTACTCTGATTGGTCCCCGGTAATTAGTGGTGACCCCAAGGTTCAGTACTGGGCCCGCTGTTGTTTAATTTATTTATCAATGATATAGAGGATGGTATTAACAGCTCTGTTTCTATCTTTGCAGATGACACCAAGCTTTGTAGCACGGTACAGTCTATAGAGGATGTGCATAAGTTACAAGATGACTTGGATAGACTAAGTGTCTGGGCATCCACTTGGCAAATGAGGTTCAATGTGGATAAATGTAAAATTACTTGCTGTCACGATGCCGGCTGGCAGGTAGTGGATCCTCTGTGCCAGAGAGGGATGGCGAGGACCGCGCTAGTGGACCGGTTCTAAGCCACTACAGGTTTTCACCAGAGCCCGCCGCAAAGCGGGATGGTCTTGCTGCGGCGGTAGTGACCAGGTCGTATCCACTAGCAACGGCTTACCTCTCTGGCTGCTGAAGATACAGAAGATAGGCGAGGTACAAGGGAGTAGGCAGTAGCAAGGTCGGACGTAGCAGAAGGTCGGGGGCAGGCGGCAAGGTTCGTAGTCAGGGGAGATAGCAAAAGTACTGGTACACAGGCTATTAAACACACAATACGCTTTCACAAGGCACAAGGGCAACAAGATCCGGCAAGGGAGTGCAAGGGAGGAGACTAGATATAACCAGGGAACAGGTGGGAACCAATTAAGCTAATTGGGCCAGGCACCAATCATTGGTGCACTGGCCCTTTAAGTCTCAGGGAGCTGGCGCGCGCGCGCCCTAGAGAGCGGAGCCGCGCGCGCCAGCACATGACCGCAGGAGACGGGAACGGGTAAGTGACCTGGGATGCGATTCGCGAGCGGGCGCGTCCCGCTGTGCGAATCGCATCCCCAACGGCCATGGCAGAGCAGCGCTCCCGGTCAGCGCTGACCGGGGAGCTGCAGGGAGAAAGACGCCGTGAGCGCTCCGGGGAGGAGCGGGGACCCGGAGCGCTAGGCGTAACAGTACCCCCCCCCTTAGGTCTCCCCTTCTCTTTATCGGGTAACTGCCTCCCCTGGGATGAGGACACCGGGAAAGGATGGAGGGATTCCTCAACGGCAGGCAGAACCGCAGGAGTAGGAATGGGGAGAGAGGGCAGAGGGCGAGACCTGGCACGGGGCAGTGTGACACCAGGACGAGGGCCATGAGGGGACACAGAAGCTTGCCTGATGGAACTGGGAGGGGGGGAGGGGCATTTCCTGTGGCAGGCAGAGTCCTTAATGACCTTAGGGGGACCGGATACAGGAGGAACCACAGAGTTACGGCAAGGGTTACTGGGAACCGGTTTTAGACAGTTCTTGGCACAAGAGGACCCCCAACTCTTGATCTCCCCAGTGGACCAATCCAGGGTTGGGGAATGAAGTTGAAGCCAGGGAAGTCCAAGGAGAATTTCCGAGGTGCAATTGGGGAGGACCAAAAGTTCAATGCTCTCGTGATGAGATCCGATGCTCATAAGAAGGGGCTCCGTGCGGAAACGTATGGTACAGTCCAACCTGGCTCCGTTGACCGCGGAAATGTGGAGTGGCTTGACAAGACGGGTCACCGGAATACGGAATTTATTCACAAAGGACTCCCGAATAAAATTCCCAGAAGCTCCAGAGTCCAGACAGGCCACGGCTGAGAGGGGAGAGCTGGCTGAAGTGGAAATCCGAACAGGTACCGTGAGACGTGGAGAAGCCGACTTGGCATCAAGAGACGCCACACCCACGAGAGCTGAGTGCGAGCGTGCGTTTCCCAGACGTGGAGGACGGATTGGGCAATCCACCAAAAAATGTTCAGTACTGGCACAGTACAGACAAAGATTCTCTTCCTTACGGCGATTCCTCTCTTCCAGGGTCAGGCGAGACCGATCCACTTGCATGGCCTCCTCGGCGGGAGGCCTAGGCGCAGATTGCAGTGGAGACTGTGGGAGAGGTGTCCAGAGATCTAAGTCTTTTTCCTGGCGGAGCTCTTGATGCCTCTCAGAAAAACGCATGTCAATGCGAGTGGCTAGATGAATGAGTTCATGCAGGTTAGCAGGAGTCTCTCGTGCGGCCAGAACATCTTTAATGTTGCTGGATAGGCCTTTTTTAAAGGTCGCGCAGAGAGCCTCATTATTCCAGGATAGTTCAGAAGCAAGAGTACGGAATTGTATGGCGTACTCGCCAACGGAGGAATTACCCTGGACCAGGTTCAGCAGGGCAGTCTCAGCAGAAGAGGCTCGGGCAGGTTCCTCAAAGACACTTCGAATTTCCGAGAAGAAGGAGTGAACAGAGGCAGTGACGGGGTCATTGCGGTCCCAGAGCGGTGTGGCCCATGACAGGGCTTTTCCAGACAGGAGGCTGACTACGAAAGCCACCTTAGACCTTTCAGTAGGAAACTGGTCCGACATCATCTCCAAGTGCAGAGAACATTGCGAAAGGAAGCCACGGCAAAACTTAGAGTCCCCATTAAATTTGTCCGGCAAAGACAGGCGGAGGCTAGGAGTGGCCACTCGCTGCGGAAGGGGTGCAGGAGCTGGCGGAGGAGATGGTTGTTGCTGCTGTAGCTGAGACTGAACTTGCTGTAGCTGTGACTGTTGCTGCTGTAGCTGCGACTGGAGTTGCTGTGTCATGGTGGTCAAGTACGACAGCTGGTGCTCTTGTCGGGCGACCAATGTAGGGAGGTCGGCGGCAGCTGGCAGAGGAACTTCAGCGGGATCCATGGCCGGATCTACTGTCACGATGCCGGCTGGCAGGTAGTGGATCCTCTGTGCCAGAGAGGGATGGCGAGGACCGCGCTAGTGGACCGGTTCTAAGCCACTACAGGTTTTCACCAGAGCCCGCCGCAAAGCGGGATGGTCTTGCTGCGGCGGTAGTGACCAGGTCGTATCCACTAGCAACGGCTTACCTCTCTGGCTGCTGAAGATACAGAAGATAGGCGAGGTACAAGGGAGTAGGCAGTAGCAAGGTCGGACGTAGCAGAAGGTCGGGGGCAGGCGGCAAGGTTCGTAGTCAGGGGAGATAGCAAAAGTACTGGTACACAGGCTATTAAACACACAATACGCTTTCACAAGGCACAAGGGCAACAAGATCCGGCAAGGGAGTGCAAGGGAGGAGACTAGATATAACCAGGGAACAGGTGGGAACCAATTAAGCTAATTGGGCCAGGCACCAATCATTGGTGCACTGGCCCTTTAAGTCTCAGGGAGCTGGCGCGCGCGCGCCCTAGAGAGCGGAGCCGCGCGCGCCAGCACATGACCGCAGGAGACGGGAACGGGTAAGTGACCTGGGATGCGATTCGCGAGCGGGCGCGTCCCGCTGTGCGAATCGCATCCCCAACGGCCATGGCAGAGCAGCGCTCCCGGTCAGCGCTGACCGGGGAGCTGCAGGGAGAAAGACGCCGTGAGCGCTCCGGGGAGGAGCGGGGACCCGGAGCGCTAGGCGTAACACTTGCACAACTCAAGTATGTTTTTATAGGAATTATTTCTCCTGTTATTGCACTTTTTATACTTTGTGTCCCATATTCTATATAACTACATGTCCCACACCTTTTTTCATTACATTTATAAGGACCTTTTTGTTTTATTGTTCCTTTTTCAATTCTTTTTTTATTTAAAATAGGGTATGAGGGTGCTACTATTTGGGCTACTGTTTTTGCTCTGCGATAGATAAATTTAGGTTTAAAATTCTCAATACCAAACGCTTCGTTTAAAAATGGATCCTGTTTTAATATATCCCAGTTTTTTCTAATAATATTTTCAACTTTTTTTGCATCTTCTGAATACCGTGACACAAATGCTGTACAGTAATCTGCATTTTTATTATCTTTCTTTTTTGAAATACCATTTTGTTTATCTATTTGTTCCCTTCTTGCTATACTGTCTGCTTTTCTCTTTGCCCCTTCTACTATTTTCGCAGGGTATCCTTTATCTAAAAATCTTTTTTCTATAACTTTTGCTTATTCTTCAGAACATGTATTTTCTGAACAATTTCTCTTTATACGATTAAGTTGTCCAAAAGGTATATTCACCTTCCAACTTTTAAGATGACTACTTTTAAAATGTAGGTACCCATTAGCATCTATTGATTTAAAGTGTGTTTTTGTATTTTATTATTGTTTATGCATATTTCCAAATCTAAAAACGTAATTCTGTTCTTATCTACATTCTGTAAACTCCATACCCCATTGATTCCTATTCAATTCATAAAAAAATTCATAAAAACTACTTTTACTATCTTCCCAAACCACAATGAGGTCATCTATGTAACGTTTAAAAAATTTCATCTGTTTAAAAAAGCTACTTTCTTCTATACATGTTTTTTTTTACCATCCCCATATACAGGTTAGCAAAAACTGGTGCGCATTTCGCGCCCATCGCAGTCCCGTGGTATTGAATATAAAACTGGTCCTCAAATACAAAATAGTTGTGACTTAAAATATAACTAGTATACGGTGAAGGAGTGGATAACAGAGGTGTATAGCGGTCGAAGATTTTTCACAGGAGAGACTCTGTTGTGTGGAACTGAATTGGTGTGAAAACACAGGTGCAAAAATTGACTCTTTTAGAATAGCTTTGGGAGCGGGAGCGCGATTTTGTGAATTTTTTAATTCCATGGGAGGAACTAAGTATGATGTACCTAAAGTGAAAAAAATTAAGTGTAACTAGTATGGAATGTATAATTAAGTCCTCTTCGGAAGGTATAGAGCTTACAGATGAAAAATAATTTCAGCTTATTAGGAATATTTAGGAATATATGCGTCATGATATTGATATAGAATATTTGAAGTATTATTTGCAGCAAGAGAAAATTCCTAAGGGCTTGCAATTGAAACAAAAACCCAGCTTTTCTAATTATGAAAAATTTGTAAAAAAAATTGGAACTCCAAGCTGGCTTTTTGTTCAAGTCTTCTGATAGAGGCGTTGATTGAAAAAAGACAGAGTCTATGCAATACACTAATGAAAAAAATTGTAATAGAAAGTATAGGAATCAAATTAAGTAAAAAGGGAAGAGATAGAATTTTTCACACAGAAAAAGCTCTCTGTAAGAAAAAGATCACAAAGATACAGAGAGATTTTGCTACTCAAGAACCACCATGGAAATGGAAAAAAATAGCTGAGATAAAAAAAAGTAGAAATAAATACTATTTTAACCCCCCAAAAAACTGTAGTCACATTACCCAGTGTGAATGACGATCAAGATTTTTCTTGGACACAAAGGGTAAAAAAGGGGACAACTTCCTAAAAAAAAAAAAAAGATTTCAAGATATAAAACTGTTAATCATTATTCTTATAAAAAAGACAACAATAGTGATTACTCTCAAGAAAAAGGAGGTGCTCGATATGTGAATAAAACAAATAGATATGATAAGAGTAATGAAAAGGAACAGTATAATTATACAAGAACTTTTTACAATTCCAGTTATAGTAAAAATAATTATCCATCATATAAAAACGCACCTAACAGAAATGCACTCCAAAAAAACGCACCGTATAAACATACACCTTATAAAAATGAAATTTTGGAAGATTTTTAAACACACCGAATATAAAAAATTGCACACCCTCCAATATATGCAGGAATGCACAAGTAGAATTATGGGAGGGGATGCAGAGCCCAGGGGAATTGAGAGGAGATGAAGCATTTTTTCCCCCCTCCCCGGATTTTTTAGGGCTGCCCCGGGCTCTATCAGAGCCCAGATTAAAACATATTATGGAGGAAAGGATAGTGAAAACCTTGAGAATAATAACGGAGGATATACAACTAGCGCAAGCCCTAAGTGTTAAATCACAATAGAATTAGAGCAGGGGAAGGAACATCAAGAAACACACAGAACGAAAGTAACCGATTTCTTCACTCCAATCCGGAGATTGAAGACGAAGAAGAGATTACAACTGGACGAAGATGAAGAAAACGAGGAGGGAAACGTATCCAAAAAATTAAAAGGAGACAAGGTGTAGAAGAAACAGTATTCCCAGACTGTGTCAGTTTAAGAAAAAGGAGGAGTGTTCAACTTATCAAATCATATCTTCACTTGGGAGAAATTAGAAGTTTTAAAAAAGGGATTAACATATTGCCCTAAAGAAAATGTGAATCTTTTTGAAGCTTACTTAGATCTAAATGAGTTTATAAGGAAATTAACCTTAAAAAGATTTTTTCAGGTGAAGAATAGAGCACGCAAAGATCCAGTTCACATATATTCTGTAGAACAAGAAGATTCCTGGAGAACTATGAAAATATTGATATTTTAACAGAAACACTCCTCAATACTCGTATAGAGTCAGGTCTAAAAAATAAATCCAATTTTTTCCCTACACATAGTTGGGGGAAATTTATTGAAATGTTTTATGAGATGGTTATGAATGATCTGAGAAAATTAGATTCTGAAAATGAAATTAATCGTTCATCTCAGAAATGGGGAGGAAGTGCAAAAAGATCAAAAAAAGAAAACAAAATTATAAAGCAATTGAAAGAAAATGATAATATAGTTATAAAAGAAGCGGATAAGGGGGGGGGGAATTATTTTAATGGATAAAACATATTATTTAGAAGAGTCCCTAAGAATTATTAAAGATACAGTGTATTATAAAAAATTGTCAGCAGATCCTGCACCTTCATTTAAAAAAGAACAAGAAGTACTAATTAAAGAGGGCTCAGAGAAAGGAGTATTAAATAAAAATGAAAAAGAATATTTATTAATTCAAAACCCCGCTACCCCATATTTTTATTTTTTGCCCAAATTACAAAAAAATCCTCTGCACCCCCCTGGGAGGCCAATAATAGCAAGAGTTGATTTGTTAACAAGTCGTCTAGGAGAATATGTAGATCGAATATTGCAAATATTACTATGTTACTGCCCTGCCATCTTATTTGAGAGAATCGGGACAATTATTGGGGCTTTTAGAAAATTTTAAATGGAATGATAATTTATGGTTGGTCACAATGGATGTGGTGTCTTTATATTCAAATATCCCACAAGAAAAGGGAGTGGAGGTTATTAGAGAAATGTTACATACCGATATTTTAATGCCTGATGTTAAAAAGGAATTTATTTAAAAAAGTTTAAATTATATTTTAAGTCACAACTATTTTGTATTTGAGGACCAGTTTTATATTCAATACCACGGGACTGCGATGGTCGCGAAATGCGCACCAGTTTTTGCTAACCTGTATATGGGGATGGTAGAGAAAACATGTATAGAAGAAAGTAGTTTTTTTTAAACAAATAACATTTTTAAAACGTTACATAGATGACCTTATTGTGGTTTGGGAAGGTAGTAAAAGTAGTTTTTATGAATTTTTTTATGAATTGAATAGGAATCAATGGGGTATGGAGTTTACAGAATGTAGATAAGAACAGAATTACATTTTTAAATTTGGAAATATACATAAAAAATAATAAAATAAATGCAAAAACGCACTTTAAATCAATAGATGCTAATGGGTACCTACATTTTAAAAGTAGTCATCTTAAAAGTTGGAAGGTGAATATACCTTTTGGACAACTTAATCGTATAAAGAGAAATTGTTCAGAAAATACATGTTATGAAGAACAAGCAAATGTTATAGAAAAAAGATTTTTAGATAAAGGATACCCTGCGAAAATAGTAGCAGGGGCAAAGAGAAAAGCAGACAGTATAGCAAGAAGGGAACAAATAGATAAACAAAATGGTATTTCAAAAAAGAAATATAATAAAAATGCGGATTACTGTACAGCATTTGTGTCACGGTATTCAGAAGATGCAAAAAAAAGTAGAAAATATTATTAGAAAAAACTGGGATATATTAAAACAGGATCCAAATGAAGCGTTTGGTATTGAGAATTTTAAACCTAAATTTATCTATCGCAGAGCAAAAACAGTAGCCCAAAAAATAGCACCCTCATACCCTATTTTAAATAAAAAAAGAATTGAAAAAGGAACAATAAAACAAAAAGGTGCTTATAAATGTAATGAAAAAAGGTGTGGGACATGTAGTTATATAGAAGATGGGACACAAAGTATAAAAAGTGCAATAACAGGAGAAATAATTCCTATAAAAACATACTTGAGTTGTGCAAGTAATTTTGTGATCTATGTGTTAGAATGTCCATACGGGGCGCAATATGTGGGCCGCACATCTCAAACATTGCGTAAACGGATAAATTCACATAGATTTAACATTAAACATAAATATCCAAAGCACAGCATTTCTCGGCACTTTGCAATGTACCATAATGCGGATCCAGGGTTACTACGGGTTATTGCCGTAGAACAGATAGCTGAGGGATTACGGAGATTTTCCACCCTATGCAAAAGAGAAAGCTTTTATATTTTCAAACTGAACACTTTAGTCCCGAATGGTTTTAATGAGTGTATTGAACGTCTGCAATAACTAATGGTATTTTTAGATTTTTTTAGATTATTTATATCTTTTTGTACATCACCCTATGAGAAAATGTTTCCGGGGTTAAGGAGGGCAAAGGAAGGAGTATAAAGAGGATCATTGATACAAGAAAAACTATATCCCTGAGGAAGGGGAATAATCCCCGCAACGCGTCGGATCCATATGTACTAGTACACTATTATTTTATGTTTGTTTTAAATGTAATAATAAATTGTTACCTTGCCAACGGAGTATCAGTTGGTTGCATTCCGCGTTGGAGAAAGTCCGGCTACTCCCAAGCCATCTGGTGAAAAGGATCAAGGCTCTGATCTCAAAGTCTGCAGGACTGGGGGGGGGGGGGGTTATTATTTATTGTTTATTATACAGTGGTCCCTCAACATACGATGGTAATTCGTTCCAAACGACCCATCGTTTGTCGAATCCATCGTATGTTGAGGGATCCGTGCAATGTAAAGTATAGGCATCTGTACTCACCTGTCCCCGTCGCTCCGGACCAGGTCCTCACCGCTCCCGCTGCTGTTCCAGGGGCTCCCGATGCTGTCCCGCTGCTCCGGTGTCTTCTTCGCGATCCTCCGGTGTCTTGCGCATCTTCTGCAGGGCCCGGGCCTTGCTTTCCGGTGACGTTATTACGCTGCTGCGGCGGCGCGGCGTGCGTAGTGACGTAATAACGACGCCGGAAAGCAAGGCCCGGACCCTGGAGAAGATGCGCAAGACGCCGGAGGATCGCGAAGTGGACCCGGAGCAGCGGGGATAGGTAAGTGAACCTGCTGGGGCACATTACACTGCTATCCGACAGCAGCTTAAGCATTTTGCGCTGTCGGATAGCAGTTAATGCGATGGCCCCGACATATAAAAGCATTGTATGTCGATGCTGACATCGACATGCGATGGCCTCTGAGAGGCCATCGTATGTCGATTTTATCATATGTCGGGGCCATCGTAGGTCGGGGGGTTACTGTAGTGTTTGTGTGCAATATTGATCTAGTCCGCTCTCCCATTTTTTGTATTTTTTTCTTGCTATCTATACATTAAAATCCTGTCTATACATTAAAGCAGTATACTCAACATTCTGGAAACAACAGGGGGAGACCCTGCAGGGGAGCCCCCAGGTCACTGAGGGTCTCAACCTGACAGGGCCTAAGGGTAGTACAGAACCATGTCCTGTACTGGGACATTACAAACCCCCCTATTAAACATAACTTTCCTCAACGTAGGTGCTGTCAGAGGTGAGGGACAAAGTGGCCGCGGGGCCAGATGCAGTCCTGAGGCATTTTTAGATAATAAACGTCCATTTCAGGCGAGTGAAACAATGGATAACATTAGAGTCTTTGTATAAATTGTCCATACACACTTGTGGTTGAACAGGATTAGTGATGACATATAACTTTTCTTTAAGGACTTTTGACTATGCATATAACAACTGGACTATGCATTTTAGTTTACTATACACAACATGACATTGTGACTATGTATATAACATACTATGCATGACTAGACTATATACTAGACATTGTATAGACTAGACTTAGAACTTTAAACTTAGACATTTTCAGATTGGGTTGCCTGAGGCTCTCTGCCCAATGCCATGGCTACTGGGGTCCCTAGGCATTTAAAACACATCTCCCCAGAACTCTATTTTTAGTTTATTCTAGACATATTTATGCTAGATAACTCACACAGATAACATTTTGACATTTCTGTTACCTTGTTTTGACTACGTGCATTTAGGTGAGTATCAGGTGTACTTTCTGGCCAGACAAGTATCCTGGCACGAACATGATATATGACATTAGATACATTTGACATTAAGTAGACTGTGAAATGTTGAGTGCTACAGTACTACTATATGTGATTGAGGTATACAATACTTATGTACTTATGTGTACTTTTTATGTGTACATTGGCCCTGATTTACTAAAGTCCAACAGACTTTTTTTCTCGGTTTATGCACCTAAATTTCCTTGCGCCCAAATTTTATGCCGCACAACCTACACTTTTGAAAACACTCAGAGTGTTGTTTTTTTACTCTGAAATGGGCGTGGTTAAACAAAAAATGGGCGTGTTCCTGACAAAAAGGCAAAAATCCTCGGAGTACTTCAAAAATCACTACAGAAAAAGCGTGAGTTTGGCTGACAGAATAACCGACAGCCAAGAGGACAAGTGAAAATCAAAAAAGGGAGTGATTTATAACAAGGGACTGTTTACCATTCTGGTGTGTTAAAGTAACTTGTTTTCTAACCTGAAAACATTTTGTACAGTTCAACACTTTTATGAATAAAATATTGAATGCTTTAGTGATAGTTAATGTTTAATTTTTTTTCTTTTTAACGCAATTTAAATTTAAATATTAGTTTTAAATTAATTTAAGACCCAAGCTGATAAACAAGAATAATTGTTGTAATGTTTGAAAAATTATAACACGTGAATACTTTTGATTCATAATCATAGCCTGGGGGAGTAGGGTATATGGGATGTAGCTGTGCGGTGACTAAAGAGTGTCTGATTAACCCTTGCTATTCGTGACGCCAGGGTGAGGGGTCCTCTGTAATGCTTGTCATACCGCCACCCTTCACAAGAGCGATAGGGAGGTATAGAATAATTGAATGTCCACAACCGGAGAGTTTGCTGAAAACTGTTGCACAGATCCGGCATCCACGAGAGCAGCAACCCAAGAGAGCGATAATTGGCTACAGCTCCCTTATATGGGCAGGGGCTGGACTAGTGCTAATTGGTCCAATACTGATGTCAATCACCTTCACACAGGATTATGGGTAACATGTGACCCAAGGACCTCCAGAGATCCTCTAACATACCATAGAGGATTCAACATGGTCACATGACCGAAGGTCCTGTGACGCTAGACAAGGTAAGTATACTATACATTATATTAAATATACCTTATTATTAAATATGTACATATATAAACATTACAGAATTAGAGTAGAGGAGAGGCGACTAGGGGCTGTCCCACCTGGGGGACCCTACCTGAGCATAGTTACTCTGACTTTGGGGACCACCATACAAGGTACGATATGCAATACGGTACCGGGACACCACAAACCCCCCTTACTAAATAAGTCGGCCTCGACGTCTGTCCCCTAAGACAGAGGGACGAAGTGAAGGTTGATTTATAACAGTCCTGAGCATAACTTCTCAAATGTCCATCAATCAGGCTGTCTATCTCTACAAAGCTACTTAACATTTTTTTGAGGTACATACATAAGCATAGGTAAACTCATGAACAGGATTACTTGGTTCATGAATTTAGTAACAGGATGATTTTATTTACATGAGATACATCCTACTTAACAGTTCTGAATTTGACTAGATATTTTTGAATCTCACTATACATTTTTGAATCTCACTATACATTGTTGCCATATTAGTTACCTGTTTAGTACACTGAGGGTTTTACTGTCTTGCCTGAGGCTTTCTACCAATAAACTGGTTACATGTGTCCATTGGCTACATGCTCTTATCCCTAGAACATAACAGATAAATCCTTACCTAGGTTACCTTTTGATTACTAGTATTATGTGTAGCTCGCAAGAGCACCTACTGGCCAGGCAGGGCATCTCACACACATAAGAGAAAGAACAGTTAGTGTACATAACAGTGGCAGGAATTGGAAAATGTCATAGGCTACAATTCCTAAAGCATTTGTTTAAATGTGAGATATTTTTGTTGTTTGGTGTACTAAGTTTAAGTGAGGTAAGTACACTTAAGTGATTAGTTTGAGGTACTATGTGTACAGTAATACTTGAAAGGTCAGTCTTGGTATATTAAGGGTACCTTTCCTTGTGTAGACCTTTGTGACCGATGCAACACCCCCTCTTGACTCTCAGGAACCTCATCAAAAGACAATTCTTTAGAAACTTCAGTCCCTGAGGGACCCACTTGAGGGCTGGAAACAGGAGTAATATCTTCTACAGGACTGGTGTGACCTATGAGGCCTGGTGAGAGGAGTCCTGAGGTACTTGGAGCTGTCACTGGAGTACTTGAAGTTGTCACTGAAGCACTTGGAGTTGTTATGAGAGTGCAATTGGTGCCGGGCGAGGAGATCAAAGTTGGTTGGGCTAAAGCCGGACATTGCACTCCAAAGAACATTGCAGGCTGATTAGAGGAGAACAGTGGAACGTCCATTGTAGGATGGATTCCCTCCCCTGGAACATACTCTATCGTGGTCACATGGTCCAAAGCAACCAGTTGGTTAGGTCTCTCAGTATGGATGGGGTGTAGCGCTGCTCTTGTGTCCTTGCGAGGATTCTTGGTGACACTGCAGATGGTGCACTCGGCACACCACTTCTCAATATCTCCACGCATCCCCACCCAATAGAACCTCCTTCGAATAGTAGCCTCGGTCTTGTGAACCCCAAAGTGTCCCGATTGGTCGTGATAGGCATTAAGAACTATGGCTGCGTCCCTCCAAGGGACTAAGATGCAGGCGTTCTCCGGAGACTGGGTCCAAGGAATTTCGGCATAGCTGTCCTTTGTGGAGAAACAGACGATTTCTCTGTCGCCACAACCCCTTCAACTCCAGGTCCCTTTGTGCCTTGCGGAACCTAGTCGGCACTCTCTTCTGCAATATATAATCCAGAAGATCCCCCATGACCTGACTCTCGTCTTGCAAGGTCTTCCAGGTATACAGATCTTCGGGAACCTTAGGAGGCCCAGGATCATCACCTTCTTGAGCTGTCAGAGTACTCTGACTCACAAACCTTTAATAAAAGGGTGGCATCTCTTCATCTCCCACACATCTTCCATGGGTGTTTCTTCACCAGGGGCCATACGGGAATGCACATCTGTGTCAACATTGGTCTTCCCACTCCGATACTTGATGTTGGAGTCGTAATTGGCCAATCGAGAGGCCCAGTGTTGCTCAATAGCTCCAAGCTTGGCAGTGTTCAGGTGTGCCAAAGGATTGTTATCTGTATAGGCTGTAAAGGGAGAAGCTGCCAAATAGTCCTTGAATGTTTCAGTAACCGCCCAGACCGAAGCAAGGAGTTCTAGCTTGAAGGAACTATAGTTAGTGTCATTTATTTCTGCGCCTCGTAGGTGCCGACCGGCATAGGCTATGACTCTTTCCTTACCATCCTGTACCTGCAACAGAATGCCCCCAAACCTTCAAAGCTGGAATCAGTGTACATTCGGAATGGCTGGCTGTAATCAGGGTACGATAGGATGGGGGGTTCAGTAAGGAGGTGCTTCAGAGCCTGGAAGGCTACTTCCTGGTCTTCATCCCACTGTATCGGGAGTCTTCCATTGTAGTTCTCTTTGGTAATTTCCCGCAGCAGAGTAGTCAGAGGCCCAGCAATTTAAGCATAGTGAGGGATGAACCGCCTGTAATAGCCCGCAAACCCTAGGAAACTCTGTATGTCACGTACAGTTCTAGGCGTAGGCCAATCTTTTACAGCAATCACTTTACCAGTATCAGGTTGTATGCCTTTGGCACTGACAACATATCCCAGATAGTGAACCTTGGGTTTCAAGAAATGGCACTTGGAGGGCTTGACTTTCAGGCCATGTTGTATAAGAACTTGGAAGACTTCTCTGAGATGATCTGGGTGTTCTTGGTATGTCCGAGAGTAGACGATGACATCGTCCAGATAAAGAAGAACACTTTGGAAATTCAGGTGCCCAAGACATCTCTCCATCAAGCGTTGAAAAGTCCAAAGGGCATGCTTTTGAACTCAAAGAGCCCCATCGGGGTCACAAACGCCGTATTCTCCTGATCTTCCTCGGCCATGGGTACTTGCCAGTACCCACTAGTCAGGTCTAGCGTGGAAAAATAGGCTGCTGATCCCAAAGCAGTGAGGGACTCTTCTATCCTAGGAAGAAGGTAGGCGTCTTTGTGGGTTACATCATTCAGTTTCCGATAATCCCCACAAAATCGAATGGTCCCTTCCTTCTTTTTGACAAGGACTAAAGGAGCAGCCCAGGGACTCTGGCTCTCCCAAATGACATCAGCTTCTTTCTCCTGCAGCATCTTCTTCACTGTCTGGTACATGCGACTGGTCGGTGCCTCTCTTTGATGGGAGGACTATCTCCAGTTAGAATCCGATGCTGGATCATCGTGGTCCGGCCAAAATCGGTGGTGTGTTTACTGAAGGCTTCCTGAAACTGTCCGGGGGAGTATCCTCGTCTCCTATCTGCAACTAAGTCCACCATAGGTCCACGGGACCCTTATCGGCCCCTGGGGTAGTCTGAGCAGTCCACTGTTGGGCAACTTGTGGCTTTGACATCACGTCCCGGGAGTCCAGGTGATGTAACTGAGCTATAGAAGTGTACTTGGTTAGTCTAGTAACGGCTTGGGAGAGGTTAACCACTCGAACCAGAACTCTCCCATTTCTCACAGTCACAAGGCTTCTAGCTGCCCGTACCAAAGGGTAGTCCTCCAGTTGCATGGGCTCCAGGAGTGCCTGATAATCTTGGTTCTTCACCCCCTGGTCGGGCACGGCACCAGATAATAGTCTCCCTCTGTGGCTGCAGGGTAACAGCTCGTATGTCTTGGATTCTCACCCAGCAAATCTCTCCGCGAGGATTGACAAACTTCTGTTCAGCTTGGAGTGTCCTGAGGTGGTGCTGCGCGGCTCGCCGGCCAGAGGGTGACATGTAGGGAAGAGAGGCACGCAGCATGTTCATCAACAACACTAGTAACAATAAAACCTTGTCCCCTAAGAACATGATTCCCTACTTGCACTGTGGGCTCCCAGTAGCCATGCTTGGGTACTGGTTTCCCATTCCCCGCCATCACCCGAAAGTCTACATCATTAGGCTCGCATAACATCTCAGAACTCCAATATTTGTAAAACACCCCTTGAGGAATAGTGGACACTTGGGACCCAGTGTTGATCAAGGCCTGCAATTTAACTCCTTCTACCACAATTTGTACATTAGGGCAGGGGGCAACATACATCGATAGTCCTATTTTGGTGCTGGTTGATTCTGGACCTTCAATGGTTACTCCCGGGGTTCTCCGGTGCTTAGACATCTTATCCCCTATCCAAAGGATAGGGGATAAGATGCCTGATCGCGGGAGTCCCGCCGCTGGAGACCCCGTGATCTTGCACGCAGCACCCCGTTTATAATCAGTCACCGGAGCGTGTTCGCTCCGGGTCTGATTACCGGCAACCACAGGGCCGACGGCGTGTGACGTCACGCCTCCATCCCCGTGTGACATCACGCTCCGCCCCTCAATGCAAGCCTATGGGAGGGGGCGTGATAGCTGTCACGCCCCCTCCCGTAGGCTTGCATTGAGGGGCGGAGCGTGACGTCACACGGGGGCGGAGGCGTGACGTCACAAGATCATGGGGGTCCCCAGCGGCGGGACTCCCACGATCAGGCATCTTATCCCCTATCCTTTGAATAGGGGATAAGATGTCTAAGCACCGGAGAACACCTTTAAAGCCCAACATTGGCTCTTCCAGTGTCCAGTTTTATTACAATGACTACAAACAGGTCGTGGAGTCCCAGGTGGCCTCACAGGAGGGGTACTAGGTGGCCTGGCATGGCGAGGGGCAGGCTCTTTGAATGAAGGTGAATTAGCCCTGCCCACCATCTCTTTAACAGCTTTAGTTAACTGTTCAATGTCTGTTAACTGTTCAATGTCTTGCATACATGTAGTCATCAGCACAGGGTCTAGAGGGAGTCGAGGCAGTTGCAGGCTGAGGCTTGGTTACGGCCGGGGCCAGGGTTCCCAATGATTCAGCAGAGGGGGGCCTAACTTCTTCCGCTTTGGGCCCTGACTCAATGACTTTGATGCACACAGCGCCAGCAACACAGTCCCGTAGTTTGGAAGAAGATTCACAATACATAAATAAAGTCTTTTACATGGGGGAGTACACTTTACTTGGTGGCCACAGCTGGAGGCACACACTTGTATCCTGTTCGTGAGACGCCAAAAAGCTATGTGATAGCCTGGGGGGTGTAGGGTACGGGGAGTGTAGTTGTGCGATTATTAAAGGGTGCTTATTGACCCCTGCTATTCGTGACGCCAGGGTGAGGGCTCCTCAGTAATGCTTGTCCTACCGCCACCCTTCCCAAGAGTGATAGGGAGGTAGATAATAATAGAATGTCCACAACCGGAGGGTTTTCTGAAACAGGTATAACTTTTACTGAAGATTTTCTGCAAGCTTCATAAACGGAACAGTCTCTATGCATACAACTGCTTTCTTTGGAGATTGACAAAGGTTGAGACTTTAGCAATTTAGAATCTTTTAGGTATTATGTGCTGTTCCACTGGATTTAGGGGATTTAGTTGCGGTCCAGTAGTCACGCTAGCTTTAGTGGGGGTAGTTTAGAACTCACGGTTTTAGTTCAGCAGAGGCTGGTAGGTTTTTCAGGCCTAGCGTGTCTTTGTAAGTTGCGCAGATCCGTCCTGCTAGTCCGGCATCCACGAGAGCAGCAACCCAAGAGAGCGATAATTGGCTACAGCTCCCTTATATGGGCAGGGGCTGGACTAGTGCTAATTGGTCCAATACTTGTGTCAATCACCAGTACAAAGGATTGTGGGCAACACGTGACCCAAGGACCTCCTAAGATCTCCAACATACCACCGAGGATATTAACATAGTCACATGACTGAAGGTCCTGCGACACTAAACAAGCTAAGTACTATACATTATATTAGATATATATTATTATTAAATATATACATACATTAACATTAGAGAATTAGAATTGAGAAGAGGTGACTAGGGGCTGTCCCACCTTGGGGACCCTACCTGAACGTAGTTACTCTGACTTTGGGGACCTCTACACTAGGTACGGTATGCAATACGGTACCTGGACACCACAATGGTCTGACATTTCAGTGTACTTTCAGCCGATGCGACTTGTCGCTGAAAAGTCGCTTTTGATAAATTCAGCACCAATGAATTTTTCTGTCTAAAATAGACTAGAATGCACTAAAATAGACTAAAATGCATGTTCTAAAAATCCTCTAAAGATAAAAGTCGCAGAAAAGTTGCACATATTTAGACTGCGACTTTCTGTGCGACAAATTTAGATGGGAAAAAACAGTCTAAATCCTTTGATAAATCTCCCCCATCGTCTGGTGTCCAGTCTAGGCTGGAAGCCCTGTAGAGGAGAGAGTTCCGTGATGCAGCTGCTCCAGTGGTGCCGATGGTGCCATCCATGTCACAGGCTGTCACTCCAGGTAGGCTGGTGGTTCCGTCTAGGGTCTCCCCGGTCCATTTCATTCTGGCAGCTTTGCATAAGGAAATTTTGGATGGCAAAGACATTAATCTGGCGTCCCTTCTCATTGCCTCACAGGACATTGCTGACAGGCATGTGGGGAATTGTCAGTAGTCCTCAAAAGCAAGGATGCGAGACTAAATCGTAAGCTGAGCATTCATGAATCTGTAATTGCTTTTAGCAAGTTCAGGGAAGTGATCTGTTCAGTTAAACCTGAGCCAAGAGAGGAGTTGGATATGTATTTATTGCAACTCAACGAGTTTTCATACAAGTACGGTGGTTCTCATATCTATGATTATCATGAATCTTTTTCTGCTAAGGCAGCAGCCTTTGGCTACCCGGGCATGCTGGGAGGTCTTATTATTGGGAAACATTGCCCCACATAGCCCTGCACAAGGCCGTTTGAAGGAATTTGGGGGCCCCAAGCAAAATAGACATGGAGGCCCCCCTACCCCCTCCCCACCTTACGCAAGCAAAAAAGATTATATATACAGGACCATATAGAGATTATACACCAGCTGTACACAGGATATATACCCCATATAAGTGTTTACAGCTACATGAAGGAACTCACAGGTCACGTCTTTTCTGATCAGCGTCGTCCTCTTTCCTTTTCTTCCCCGTCCGACTCAGACGCCAAGAGGTCTTCTTCCAGCCAAAACTTCATCCCTCTTCATCTGCAGAACAAACATCTTAGACTCTGCATTTTTCCAATGCTCTCCTTGACACTACACAATCTCCTCATCTATAGGCCTGTAAAAATGCCCCCTTGGTGTCCCACTCAGTAACAGAGCATGGCACCCAACAGTCCCCAACCATGGTGCCTCCAGCTGTTGCAAAACTACAGCGCCCAGACGACCTCTGGCTTTCCGGGCATGCTTGGAGACATAGTTTTGCACCCTGGTTAGGAAACACTGATGTAGGTAGTTAGGTAGCCAGGTTCATAGCTAGTAGGGCTGCACGATATGGGGAAACTGTGCGATTGCAATTATGGACCTAAATATTGCAATTTCAATACTATAAACAAATAGTGAAATCCTCCCATTTCATGTCCAATCTCCCCCCATTTTAGATATATTCCCCCATTTTATATGCACCACTCATTTCACATCTTCCCCGTTTCATTTCTATCCCCCCTAATCACATTCTTCCCATTTCATTTCTATCCCCCCCATGTCACATTCTCCCCTTCCCATCCCTACCCCGTCTCATCTTCCCCCATGTGACATTCTCTGCCCATGTTAACACCCCCTCCCCGTCCCAGTAGACAGGTAGTACCCCCAAATTAGATCCCCAGTAGGCAGTTAGTACCCCCAGATTGACCCCCTCCCCCCAATAGGCAGGTAGTACCCCCAGATTGACCCCCAGTAGGCAGGTAGTACCCTCAGATTGACCCCTAGTAGGCAGGTAGTACCCCCAGATTGACCCCCAGTAGGCAGGTAGTACCCCCAGATTGACCCCCAGTAGGCAGGTAGTACCCCCCAGATTGACCCCCAGTAGGCAGGGAGTACCCCCAGATTACCCCCTCCCCCCCAGTAGACAGGTAGTAGCCCCCTCATATTAGACCCCACCCCCCTGGTAGGCAGGTAGTACCCCCAGATTAACCCTCTCCCCCCAGTAGGCATGAAGCACCCCCAGATTAACCCACCTTCCCCCAGTAGGCAGGTAGTACCCCAGATTAACCCCCTGCGCACAGTAGGCAGGTAGTACCTCCAGATTGACCCCCTCCCCCCAGTAGGCAGAACCCCCAGAAGAGGGGGTTAATCTGTGGGTACTACCTGCCTACTGGGGGGGGGCACAGATTAACCCACTCTCCCCCCCCCCAGTAGGAAGGTAGTACCCACAGATTAACCCCCTCCCACCAGTAGGCAGTACCCCCAGAAGAGGGGGTTAATCTGGGGGTACTACCTTCCTACTGAGGGGAAGAGGGGGTTAATCTGGGGGTGCTACCTGCCTACTGGGGGGGCCAGATTAACCCCCTCTCCCCCCCAGTAGGAAGGTAGTACCTTCAGATTAACCCCCTCCCCCCAGTAGGCAGTACCCCCAGAAGAGGGGGTTAATCTGGGGGTACTACCTGCCTACTGGGGGGGGGCAGATTAACCCCATCTCCCCCCAGTAGGAGGGTAGTACCCCCAGATTAACCCCCACCCCCCAGTAGGCAGTCACCCCAGAAGAGGGGGTTAATCTGGGGGTACTACCTTCCTATTGGGGGGAAGATGGGGTTAATCTGGGGGTACTACCTGCCTTCTGGGGGGGCAGATTAACCCCCTCTCCCCCCAGTAGGAAGGTAGTACCCCCAGATTAAACCCCTCCCCCCAGACCCAGTAGGCAGGTAGATAGTAGTACTAGTACCCCTAGGAATTGAGTGCAGAACCTTCACATTCACTCACCGTCAGAGAAGTTGCCGCGCATGGTAATGTCGGCAGTTCAAGCACCGTCATGTCACGTCATGCTCTAGGGCTGGCATCAGGACGCCGGCCCCTGAATTCTGGGACTCGGCGTGACATCACGTGACATGGTGAGCCGCACGCACATAGGAGGCCCGGGCCGATGGACGGTGAGCCGGAGCGGGGCACAAAAAGGAGCCGGAGACAGCGGCTTCAGTCTCTGCCTCCCTCTTCAGGCAGACTCTCGCACTGCTGGCCCGGCAGGCCGACAGGGCGAGCTGCCTGCCGAGCGGGATAGCGCAAGAGGACAGGCAAACACCGGCTCTGCTCGGAGGCCACGGGCCAGCTCGGGGACCCAAGCAATTGCTTGGTTTGCCTGTCCTGTTGCGACGGGCCTGGCCCTGCATAGTCTGTGGTACATACATCCTGGACACAAGCCTGCAATGTTGGAAGACCTGAATCTGATCATCATGACCTCTAGGTCTGCACTATACATAATACCTATACAGTTAGGCATAGGGTTATGCTTGTCTCATGACAGCTGTCAGATGATAGCAGGAAAATAGGGCTAATGGGTGTTGAAAATTTTGTGTACATTTATACACTATTTTAACCTTGTTATCATGACAATGTTCGCAATGCTTATATATAATAAAAATGAAGCATAACTTTAACACTTAAAGAGGTACTCCACTGGAAAACATTTTCTTTTAAATAAACTGGTGCCAGAAAGTTGTACAGATTTGTAAATTACTTCTATTTAAGAATCTTAACCCTTCCAGTACCCTTCAATACTCTCTGATGACACCTCTGTCCGTGTGAGGAACTGTCTAGAGCAGGATGTGTTTGCTATGGGGATTTTCTCCTGATCTGGACAGTTCCTGACATGGACAGAGGTGTCAGCAGAGAGCACTGTGGTCAGACACAAAAGAACTTTAAAATCTCCTCTAGATCATACAGCAGCTGATAAGTACTGGAAGGATTAAGATTTTTTAATAAGTACTTTTCTGGCACCAGTTGATTTAAAAAAAAGATGTTTTCCACTGGAGTCAATGGTACTTAGTGGAATGTCCGTACGGAATTTGCCGACTTAATTCTGCACAGACATTCTGCCGTGTGAACATACCCTCAGTCTGCTAGCTACAAAAGCCTATGAAGCCTAGCCACAGGCTGGGTCTCACAGGCTGTCAGTGTAATACTGACAGACATAGCAAAAATAAAATGTTTTAAAAATTAAAAAATAAAGTGTAAATAAATTGCCCCTTTCCCAGTAAACCCCATATTACTCCAAAAAAAAAAAAAAAAAAAGAAAGAAAAATGTAGTGCAGGATCTGTAGGATGTTTTAAGCCAGTATGTAGAACTGATGAAAAATGATTATAGATGTCTGGCTGTCTAAATTAGCATTGAAAATGGCAAAACATTGTAATTTCATTGAAGATCACGGTGGATTGATCTACACATGCATGTCTGAATGACATATGGCTCTTAGGGGCCCTGGTTATGTAGACATAATGGACTCATTGTCTACTGACTCATTGGCTCAGTGCATACACTGGACTCTCTGTATGTGGCATGTATGAAAATGATAATAAAATGTAAATTACAGTTCCGTCACTTTATATATGATGTTGTTTAGTGTGACAGCCTGGGGGTGTTGGGTATATGGGGTGTAGCTGTGCGGTGACTAAAGGGTATCTGGTTAACCTTTTCTATTCATGACACAAGGGTGAGGGCTCCTCAGTAATACTTGTCGTACCGCCACCCTTCCCAAGAGCGATAGGGTGGTATAGAATAATGTCCACAACCGGAGAGTTTGCTGAAAACAGTTGGAAATTTTACTGAAGATTTTATGCAAGTTTCATAACGGGAACAGTCTCTGTACATGCAAAGTCTCTTAGAGATTGACAGTGGTTGGGACCTTAAGCATTCTAGAGTCTGTATACTGATATGCGCTGTTCCACTGGATTTAGGGGATTTAGTTGCGGTCCAGTAGTCACGCTAGCTTTAGCGGGTATTAGGTTAGAACTCACGGTTTAGTTTAGGCTGAGGTCAGTAGCTTTTCTGGCCTAGCGTGTCTTTGAAAGTTGCGCAGATCCGTCCTGCTAGTCCGGCATCCATGAGAGCAGCAACCCAAGAGAGCGATCATTGGCTACAGCTCCCTTATATGGGCAGGGGCTGGACTAGAGCTAATTGGTCCAATACTGATGTCAATCACCTTCACATAGGATTATGGGTAAACATGTGACCCAAGGACCTCCAAAGGTCCTCCAACATACCATAGAGGAATTAACATGGTCACATGACCGAAGGTCCTGCGACGCTAACAAGTTAAGTATACTATACATTATATTAAATATATACATTATTAAATATGGATACATTTAAATATTACAAAATTAGAAAAGAAGAGAGGCGCCTAGGGGCTGTCCCACCTGGGGGACCCTACCTGAGCGTAGTAACTCTGACTTTGGGGACCACCATACAAGGTACTGTATGCAATACGGTACCGGGACACCACATTAGGTCATGTTTCCTTGAATTCATGTTGAATGTATGTTCCTCAATAAATTAATGGAATTTGATTAAATTTTGCACTGAATATATTTCTTTGGACAAGAAGTGAAAATGTTCAGAACGTTTCTAGGACGGTTGTGCAGACCTGAACATCACACAATAACATAGTCATAAAAATCTCCTGTATAACTAATGACCTTAACACGTAGATTCTTCCCATGACAAGACCTTTCATACCTTATACATGCATTACTGATTTCCATTACCTTGAAGTCTATGGCAATTCTCATCACATTCTCACGTTACAACTGATCACATGCTCTGAACAATAATGATGGAGCTCTCGCAGTTTGAAGCGTGTTTGTGAGCTTTTTGCACTTCATACCCAGTGGGTTCCGACTGCTATCAGCAGCCGGGACCCATGGTTAAAGGGGTACTCCGCCCCTAGACATCTTATTCCCTATCCAAAGGGGTTCCCCAGTGGTGGGCCCCCCGCGATCTCCCTGCTGGACCCGGCGTTCGTTTAGAGCCTTGGGTGGAGTGCCGGAGGCTCGTGACGTCACAGTCATGGCACGCTTGTGACGTCACAGCCATGCCCCCTCAATGCAAGTCTATGAGAGGGGGCGTGACGGCATCGCCAGTCATCCGGCATGGAGCGAAGTTCGCTCCATGCACCGGATGTCTGGGATGCCTCTGCCGAGATCGCGGGGGTCCCAGTGGCAAGACCCCCGCGATCAGACATCTTATCCACTATCCTTTGGATAAGGGATAAAATGTCTAGGGGCAGTGTACCCCTTTAACCCCTTAAGGACCGAGGGCGTATGGATACGCCCTGAGCATTTCCGGCCCCCACCGCTAGCCGGAGGGGAGCCGGATGCCTGCTGAAATCATTCAGCAGGCATCCCGGCATATCGCCCAGGGGGGTCATTATGTCCCCCCATGTCGGCGATTGCCGCAGATCGCTGGACAATTCAGTCCAGCGATCTGCGGCGATTCCGGGTCAATCGGGTCTCCAGTGACCCGATGACCCGGAATTACTGGGTGATCGGGGCCGTCAGAGACGGCCCCGAACAGCCATTGCCAGCAGGGGTGAGGTGGCACTGGTGCCACCTCACGATCGCCCTGATTCGTCGGCCGGATTACCGGCCGACCAATCAGGGCGCCTGCTGCGGGTGTCACTCCCACAACCTGCTCCGCCCCTCTTCCGGAGGACGTGAGCGGGTGCGGGACGTGCACCCCGGGTGCTGGGGACCCCGATCCCCGGCGTCCCTGTTGGGATCGGGGCCCCAGGAGCAGCGGCGGCGGCGGAGACGACGAGGGACTGACCTGTGCAGCGAGGATCGTTGGAGGTTGAGTGACAGCCTCCTGCTGTTGCTTAGCAACAGCTCCCAGCATGCAACAAGGGCATGCTGGGAGCTGTAGTTATGCAACAGCAGGAGGCAGACCACCACAACTCCCAGCATGCCCTTATGGGCATGCTGGGACTTGTAGTTTTGCAACAGCTGGAGGCACATTCTTTCTATGTAAAAGTGTACCTTCAGCTGTTGTGTAACTACAACTCCCAGCTTGCACAATCAGCTAAAGTGCATGCTGGGAGTTGTAGTGGTGCATCTGATGGTTGCATAACTACAACTCCCAGCATGCCCGTTGGCTGTCGGTGACTGCAAAGAGTTGTAGTTTTGCAACAGCTGAAGGCACACTGAGTTAAGTAGTAAACCAGTGTGTCTCCAGCTGTTGCATAACTACAATCCCCAGCATCCCCAGCCAATGTAGTATGCCTCCGGCTGTTGCATAACTACAAGACCCAGCATGCCCTTCCGCTGTCCGTACATGCTGGGGGTTGTAGCTTTTGCAACAGCTGAAGGCACACTGGTTGCAAAACACTGAGTTTGTTACCAAACTCGGTGTTTCACAACCTGTGTGTCTCCAGCTGTTGCAAAACTACAACTCCCAGCATGCACTGATAGACCGTACATGCTGGGAGTTGTAGTTTTGCAACAGCTGGATGTTTCCCCCCCCCCCCCAATGTGAACGTACAGGGTACACTCACATGGGCGGAGGATTACAGTAAGTATCCGTCTGCAAGTTTGAGCTGCGGCAAATTTTCTGTCGCAGCTCAAACTGCCAGCGAGAAACTACTGTGAACCCCCGCCCGTGCGACTGTACCCTAAAAACACTACACTACACTAACACACAATAAAATAAAAAGTAAAAAACACTACATATACACATACCCCTACACAGCCCCCCTCCCATCCCCAATAAAAATGAAAAACGTCTGGTACGTCACTGTTTCCAGAACGGAGCCTCCAGCGGTTGCAAAACTACAACTCCCAGTATTGCCAGATAGCCACTGACTGTCCAGGCATGCTGGGAGTTTTACAACAGCTGGAGGCCCCCTGTTTGGGAATCACTGGTGTAGAATACCCCTATGTCCACCCCTATGCAATCCCTAATTTAGGCCTCAAATGCGCATGGCACTCTCACTTTGGAGCCCTGTCGTATTTCAAGGCAACAGTTTAGGGCCACATATGGGGTATCGCCGTACTCGGGAGAAATTGGGCTTCAAATTTTGTGGGTATTTTCTGCTATTACCCTTTTTAAAAATGTTACATTTTTGGGAAAACAAGCATTTTAGTTAAAAAAAATATTTTTTTTTTACATATACAAAAGTCATGAAACACCTGTGGGGTATAAAGGTTCACTTAACCCCTTGTTACGTTCCCCGAGGAGTCTAGTTTCCAAAATGGTATGCCATGTGTTTTTTTTTTTACTGTTCTGGCACCATAGGGGCTTCCTAAATGCGGCATGCCCCCAGAGCAAAATTTGCTTTCAAAAAGCCAAATGTGACTCCTTCTCTTCTGAGACCTGTAGTGCGCCAGCAGAGCACTTTTCACCCCCATATGGGGTGTTTTCTGAATCGGGAGAAATTGGGCTTCAAATTTTGGGGGGTGTTTTCTGCTATTACCCTTTTTAAAAATGTAAACATTTTGGGAAACCAAGCATTTTAGGTAAAAAAAAATAAAAAATGTTCACATATGCAAAAGTCGTGAAACACCTGTAGGGTATTAAGGTTCACATTACCCCTTGTTACGTTCCCCGAGGGGTCTAGTTTCCAAAATGGTATGCCATGTGTTTTTTTTTTGCTGTTCTGGCACCATAGGGGCTTCCTAAATGCGGCATGCCCCCAGAGCAAAATTTGCTTTCAAAAAGCCAAATGTGACTCCTTCTCTTCTGAGACCTGTAGTGCACCAGCAGAGCACTTTTCACCCCCATATGGGGTGTTTTCTGAATCGGGAGAAATTGGGATTCAAATTTTGGGGGGTATTTCCTGCTATTACACTTTTTAAAAATGTAAAATTTTTGGGAAACCAAGCATTTTAGGTAAATTTTTTTAAATTTTTTTTACATATGCAAAAGTCGTGAAACACCTGTGGGGTATTAAGGTTCACTTTACCCCTTGTTACGTTCCCTGAGGAGTCTAGTTTCCAAAATGGTATGCCATGTGTGTTTTTTTGCTGTTCTGGCACCATAGGGGCTTCCTAAAGGTGACATGCCCCCCAAAAACCATTTGACACTCCTTCCCTTCTGAGCCCTCTACTGCGCCCGCTGAACAATTAACATAGACATATGAGGTATGTGCTTACTCGAGAGAAATTGGGTTTCAAATACAAGTAAAAATTTTCTCCTTTTTACCCCTTGCAAAAATTAAAAAATTGGGTCTACAAGAACATGCGAGTGTAAAAAATGAAGATTTTGAATTTTCTCCTTCACTTTGCTGCTATTCCTGTGAAACACCTAAAGGGTTAATACACTTACTGAATGTCATTTTGAATACTTTGGGGGGTGTAGTTTTTATAATGGGGTCTTTTATGGGGCATTTCTAATATGAAGGCCCTTCAAATCCACTTCAAACGTGAACTGGTCCATGAAAAATAGCGAGTTTGAAAATTTTGTGAAAAATTTAAAAATTGCTGCTGAACTTTGAAGCCCTCTGGTGTCTTCCAAAAGTAAAAACTCATAAATTTTATGATGCAAACATAAAGTAGACATATTGTATATGTGAACCCAAAAAAAAAATATTTTGAATATCCATTTTCCTTACAAGCAGAGAGCTTCAAAGTTAGAAAAATGCTAAATTTTCATTTTTTTTCATCAAATTTGGTGATTTTTCACCAAGAAAGGATGCAAGTTACCATAAAATTTTACCACTAAGTTAAAGTAGAATATGTCACGAAAAAACAATCTCGGAATCAGAATGATAACTAAAAGCATTCCAGAGTTATTAATGTTTAAAGTGACAGTGGTCAGAATTGCAAAAAACGCTCCGGTCCTTAAGGTGAAAAAGGGCTCGGTCCTTAAGGGGTTAAAAGGGTACTCCACTGGAAAACATTTTTTTTTTTTATCAACTGGTGACAGAACTAACTATTAAAATATAAAGTTAGTTAAACAGCACGGTCGATGGCGTACACGTAAAAAATACCAAAAATGTTGAATTTTTGGTCACTTCATATACCTTAAAAAAAATAATGAAAAGAGATCGTAAAGTCCCATCAAAACAAAAATGGTACTGATAAGAAACTACAGATCACGACACAAAAATTGAGCCCTCATATACCCCCGTATGTGGAAAAAAGTTATAGGGGTCAGAAGAGGACAATTTTCAGCATACTAATTTTGGTGCTTGGAGTTACATTTTTTTTTTTTTTAGTAGTAAAATAAAATAAAACCTAATTAATTTGGGTATCTTTGTAATCGGATGGACCTACAGAATAAAAATAAGGTGTCATTTTTACCGAAAAGTGCAATTTTTTTTTGTTTCACCGCAGATTTTGTTATAAAATAAGGGATGTCATTACAAAGTACAATTGTTGAAGCAAAACAACAAGCCCTTATATGGGTCTGTAGGTGCAAAATTTAAAGCGTGATGGCTTTTTGAAGGGGAGGTGGAAAAACCAAAGTGCAGAAATGAAAATTGGCCTGGTAAAGTTATTTTCTGTCTAACCACAGTGCTCTCTACTGACACCTCTGTCCTTGTCAGGAACTGTCCAGAGCAGGAGAGGTTTTCTATGGGGATATGCTTCTAATTGCACAACTTCCTCTGTATTATTCAGCAGCTGATAAGTACTGGAAGGCTTCAGATTTTTGACATGGAAGTAATTTACACATCTGTTAAAATTTGAAAACATTTGTTTTTCACTTGTTTCCACCAGAGTTCCCCTTTAAGGCCAAATGGACTTAGTCCGTAACCCCTTCCCGACCTATGACGTACCGGTACGTCATGGGTCAGGTGAGGGGAATATGATGCGGGCCTGCGAGTCGGGTCCGCATCATAACTGGCTGATCCCCGCTGCTATCAGCAGCTGACATCTGCCAGTAAAGACGGACATGAGAGCTGGCTCCAATGTCCGTCATTGAAATGGTTAAATGCTGTGATCAATAACGATCACAGCATTTTAACATTAAATGCCGACTATCCCTGGGGTCTAGGGAAACCATCTGCAGCACCGCAATGTAATCGCTGGCTGAAGGTGGGTTGCTGGGTAAGAACAGGGACTTTCCTGTCCTTCCTGGTTTTTGGTGGATCAACAATGGCTTAAAGGGGTACTCCGGTGGAAAACAATTTTTTTTATTACAATCAGCTGGTGCCAGAAAGTTAAACAGATTTGTAAATCACTTCTATTTAAAAATCTTAATCTTTCCAAAAATGAGTTAAAAAAACTAAAAAAGTTACAAAAAATTTTTTTAAATGTAAAAAAAAAAATCAAACACAAGTCAGCTTAGGCCCCGTATGAAGTTCCGTCTGAAAATCAGCTAAAAACGTCAGTTACAAAATCCTATACGTCCATTAGAAAATCCCATTACAGTCTATGGGATTTTTCTAATAGCCGTTTTAACCCGTTATTAATAACGCCCATTATTGATAATGGGCTATAACGGGTTAAAACGGCTATTCACTGTATGGTGGATTGGACCTATCCTCAGGTATTTGGTTGCCATGTTATAATTGCAAAAATTGCAACTCCTTCATTTTATGTTCCCTTTAGGTATTAGGTCTCCTAGTCATGTATTCCTGTTCTGCTCTGTTCTCTCTGTGGTTTTCAATGCATCACCTATTGTTCTATTCCTTTTATATGTAATCAATGGTTTTTTACACGCTACATTTTTCAGATCTTGGTCCAGTATGTACCAATTACATCTAATAGCTAACTCTACTATCCTATTCATAGGGGAATTTTCCAAAAAGAAATGTAAATCGCTTATCTTGATTCTGCCTGGATTCATTCTGTAGAAGGTCTTGTCTCTCTATTTTATCAGCTCTTAGTCTACTCTTTTTTATTAACTTGAATCTGGTAAAACTACTTTTGTGGTCCTATATTAGGGAATTTTGAGTTAACAGAAGCTATAAAATACATTACATACTATGGAGGACCATTCACTAAATTGAAAGGGCATTGATTTAATTGAGAATTGTGCAATTCTTTTTTTGTCCCATGGGGGCACTGCAGGGAAATACTTCATTTGCTAGAGTATTCCCCCAGGATTACAGCTAGTCACTGAGGTCTCAGCAGTGAGTAACTCTGTGATCATTCTATTATTGGGTTCCTTTCTAACATAAAGGGATGTCACGCCCCACCCCCTCAATGCAAGTCTTTGGGAAGGGGCGTGGTGGCTGTCACGCCCCCTTCAATAGGCTTGCAGTGAGGAGACGGGGTGGCACATCAAGAGGGGGCGGAGCCGTGACTTCACGATACCCCGGACCCTGTGTCGCCCATCATCAGCCACGGAGCGATCTTCGCTCTGTGCAACTTATGAACGGGGGTGCTGTAGGAGAGACCACGGAGGTCCTCAGCGGCGGGACCCCCGCGATCCGGGCATCTTATCCCCTATCCTTTATATAGGGGATAAGATGTCTAGGGGCAGAGTACCCCTTTAATTTCTTCTGGTCCTCTCTATAAAACCTAGTTATCGGCCCTGGAAAATAGCCGCTATTTTGAACTCGCTTTGGAACGAAGTGCCGGCTGGAGAAAAAAGGTTGGGGCAAATTGTTGGCTTCCATTACTACCACTTTGCCCCTTTTTGAGACCTCTAGGTCTTGGAGATATTTGACAGTCTTCCCCCATTCTCCATGTACTTTGGACCTTCAGAGATTAGCTAGTGACTGGTTGACTCCTGTATGTAACTTTTTTATTTATAAAATATGGCTGGACCATTGTATCAATAAAGCCCTTATGCCTTCTGTCTCAGCCCCATTCCTCGTAGTCTGTGAGCTCTCACGAGCAGGGCCCTCACTCCTTCTGTCTGAATAGTTAGTGGGAAATATTATGTCTGATACTTGTCTTTATTTGTACTCTAAAATTGTAAAGTGTTGCGGAATCTGTTGGCGCTATATAAATAAAATTATTATTGTAATTATAAATTATAGTTAAAGCAGCAATTGAACTAGTGATACCAGTTTTATTTTAGTCTTTTCTTTTAATGTAGTTACAATTGTTTACTCTTCATTTTTTATAGTACTTTACAGTGTAGTTCCCAGCTCTGCCATGTACAGTAATTTCTATTAATTGTAGCTGCATTTCTTGACATTTCTTTGTTGTATAGAAAACATTTCTTCTAAAAAGTGTACTGTTCTACCATTAGAGGGCAGCACTGAGCTGATGAAAAGCAAGATGAAAAATTGTAAGAATCCAACCTGTACATGGATTAAGTTTATTTATTTATTAATGTTCCAGATTGTTTGTAGATTTATCTATCAATCCTTTATTTCATCTGTTATATATTATTATTCAAGAATTTAATTTATGATCCTTTCATTTTACTTTCTCCATCCTCATACAATTCATACATAGTCTCACAGATTCATTTTCCATTTGTATACTCCATGTATTTTATAATTCTTGTCACCTATTGGGTTTATATCTATATCTCTTCTATTTATTGATTGATTGACATCTATTCTATTCATTGGTTGCTTTATCCATCTGTCTTAGGCTTGTATCACACCACAAAATTACTCAGTTTTAAAGATCCGTACAAAGTTCCGTCTGAAAATCAGCTAAAAACGGCAGTTACAAAATCCAAGACGGCCGTTAGAAAATCCCATTATAGTCTATGGGATTTTTCTAATAGCTGTTTTAACCCGTTATAGCCGTTATCAATAACGGTGCATGCACCATTTCTCCCGTTACTATCGTCCATCACAAAATAATGGCCGTTATTAATAACTGGCTATAACGGGTTAAAACGGCTATTACGAAAATCCCATAGACTATAATGGGATTTTCTAACGGCTGTAGAGGATTTTTTAACTGCCGTTTTAAAGCTGATTTTCAGATGGAACTTCCTACAGATCTTTAAAACAGAGTAATTTTGTAGTATGAAAGGTGCCTTATGCGTTAGGTATTTCACTGATTTATTGAATCAGCCATTCATTTGTATCACAACAAGAGTTTATTTTACCCATGTACACTATGTATCATTCCTTTTTACATCCTATCACTTTTTCTATGGTGTATTACTCCTCTGTCCATCAGTAATGCATTTATTTTTTAATGTATTTATGTATTTCATTTCAGGTGTCTTACAACACTGTGCCACCCTGCCCCACTGTCACTTTAAGAGAAGTGGCTGCTGGGGCTGGTCACATGCCACACACAGTCCAGTCTGATATGCCCCACTTCCAGCTTGGGGTTGTGTTTCTGCTTAGAATCCTGTTCAAGGCTTATCCCTTACTAGTGCTATCTGTGAGTGGGCTGGAGTATATTAAAGATGTCTATAGATTTGCACCCCATTATTGGTAGAAACTTTTTTGAGGTGACAAGTGGATATTGGATGTCACCTCTTAGTCACTGCCTGCTACAGGGAGAAATACAAAGGGATCTAGCCACAGCAGAACGGCTAGATTGAAGAGAATGACTTCCAGGTACCCTAGTACACAAAGCTTTCTGGGTTACCCTCCTTCAGCCATAAGCCTTACTGTTCTTATGTTTAACCCAGTAGTGACCATTCACGAACATACATGATTGCGCCATTGGGTGTATGGGGCCTACGTCTTACCCTGCGGCTGCCAGCTGCTTCCAGCAGCTGCTAATAGCCATCATGGAGCAACCTAAAATGTCTGATCGCGGGGGCCCGCTGCTGAGACCCCACGCGATCTCCCATTCTATGCGGGGACTACATCTCTAGTTTCGAAAACTCTGTCACGCCCCCTCCCATAGACATGAATGGAAGGGGCGTGGCGTGACGTCACAACCCCAGTCCCAGAAACCCAGAGGTTTCTGAAACTGGAAATTTAGCACCCGAATAGAATGTGGGTGCTGCAGGGAGATCGCGGTGGGTCTCAGCAGCGGGCCCCCCGCGATCAGACACCTTATCCCCTATCCTTTGGATAGGGGATAAAATGTTTTTGCCCGGAATACCCCTTTAACACCTTAAATGACTTTGTCAAAGCTGGCAGTGGCTTTTAAAAAATATGTGCTGAGGTGGAAATAAAATAAAATAACACATACTTACCTAGCCCCAGTGCGCAACAGTTCCCACTCACCTTTGTCCGGTCTTCTTCCTTCCTTCTACTTCCGTGAAGAGCGCTTGGCACAAGACCTTCCAACTGTGAGTGGTGTCCCATGTCCCAGAGATAGCAGGAAGAAAAGAGAAAATAAGGAGACCAGACAGAGACAATCGGGTGCTGTGGGGGACCAGCTAGGTAAGTATGCATTTTTTTTCTATTTATATTTCTGCCATAGGCAGGCTGTACTATCAGATCACCAACTTAATTCCCTAATGACATAGGGTTGTTTTGAGGTTAATGTCCAGGCCAATTTTTATTTTTTTATTTAGTTTTTTCCCTTTAAAATCCAGAACTCTTTAAATTTTGCAAACTTTCAGGAGGTTTTGTTTCTACGCAGTGCACTTACCATTAAAATGACATGTGATCTTTATTCTGCAGGTCAATACAATTACAATATCCAATTTATATTGGTTTTGTTTTATTTTACTAAAAACAAATTAGTGCATTTTGTGAGAAAATTAGATTCAGCAAATCACCATTATTTGTTCAGCCATTTTGGGACAACCTAGGGAAGGGTGGGAGGGCTAATGGAGCCACTCAAACCACTATGACAACAGAAAATTGTACCATCACCATGGGGAACTACTATCCCCATCATCTCAGTCATACCCAATGGGCCTCTGGTCATCACTTACACCTAGTCCCTCAGGCTGCCACAAGATTAACAAACACATAGAAGATTAAACAGTCATGACCGTAAATGTTGGCTCCCCTGAATTTTTTCTAGAAAATTAAGTATTTCTCACAGAAAAGGATTGCAGTAACACATTTTTTCCTATACACATGTTTATTCCCTTTGTGTGTATTGGAACTAAACCAAAAAAGGTAGAAAAAAAGCAAATTGGACATAATGTCACCAAACTCCAAAAATGGGGTGGACAAAATTATTGGCACCCTTAACTTAATATTTGGTTGCACACCCTTTGGAAAAAATAACTAATATCAGTCGCTTCTTATAACCATCAATAAGCTTCTTACACCTCTCAGCCGGAATGTAAGACCACTCTTGCTTTGCAAACTGCTCCAGGTCTCTCTTATTGGAACGGCGCCTTTTCCCAACAACAATTTTAAGATCTCTCCACGGGTGTTCAATGGGATTTAGATCTGGACTCATTGCTGCCACTTCAGAACTCTCCAGCGCTTTGTTGCCATCCATTTCTGGGGGCTTTTTGATGTATGTTTGGGGTCATTGTCCTGCTGGAAGACCCAAGATCTCGGACGCAAACCCAGCTTTCTAACACTGGGCTGTACAGTGCGACCCAAAATCCATTGGTAATCCTCAGATTTCATGATGCCTTGTACACATTCAAGGCACCCAGTGCCAGAGGCAGAAAAACAACCCCAAAAATTTAATTGAACCTCCACCATATTTTACTATAGGTACTGTGTTCTTTTCTTTGTAGGCCTCATTCTGTTTTCAGTAAACAGTAGAATGATGTGCTTTACCAAAAGCTCTATCTTGATCTCATCTGTCCACAAGATGTTTTCCCAGAAGGATTTTGGCTTACTCAAGTTCATTTTGGCAAAATGTAGTCTTCCTTTTTTATGTCTCTGTGTCAGCAGTGAGGTCCTCCTGGGTCTCCTGCCATAGCGTTTCATTTCATTTAAATGTTGATGGATAGTTCGTGCTAACACTGCTGCTCCCTGAGCCTGCAGGACAGCTTAAATATCTTTGGAACTTGTTTGGGGCTGCTTATCCACCATCCCGACTATCCTGCGTTGACACCTTTCATACATTTTTCTCTTCCGTCCATGCCCAGGGAGATTAGCTACAGTGCCATGGGTTGCAAACTTCTTGGTAATGTTGCGCACTGTGGACAAAGGCAAATCTAGATCTCTGGAGATGGACTTGAGATTGTTGATATTTTTCCACAATTTTGGTTCTCAAGTCCTCAGACAGCTTTCTTCTCCTCTTTCTGTTGTCCATGCTTAGTGTGGCACACACAGACACACAATGCAAAGACTAAGTGAACTTTTACGGCCATGACTTTATAAAGGGGTACTCCACTGCCCCAGTGTTCGGAACATTTTCTTCTGAACACTGGGTACGGGCTGCGGGGGTCATTATGTCATGGCCACGTCCCTGTGGTGTCACACCCACGCCCACCATGATGTCACGCCACACCCCCTCAATGCAAGTCTATGGGAGGGAAAGCTGTCACCTATAGACTTGCATTAAGGGGGCGTGACATCACGGGCGTGGCCGTGATGTCACGACCCCCGCAGCCCACACCAAGCGTTCGGAACAAAATGTACCGAATGCTAGGGCAGTGGAGTACCCCTTTAATGAGACTGTGTATATCTCAGTGGTGGTGTATGCGTGATCAGTAGAGTGGTGTGTTGCCTTAAACCGTGCTTGGCTTTGCTGTTGTTTCCCCTGCCTGCTGCTGTCACATATCCCTCAGTAGTTGGCTGGGTTGTACCTTACTCTTCTTTTGTGTATTAGTGTTATGAGGCTATGGTTCCCGATATTAGGGGAGTAGCTGACTATCTATCTATTTATGCATCTCTCCTACATATGTCATATTTATCTTTCGATCTTAATTTCAAAATACATTCTTTTGGAGACTTTAAAGTGTATCTGTCATTAACAAAACTTTTGATATAATGTAGATAATACTATTATATGTATATTTGTAATTCGAGATGAGCGAATTTTAAAAAATTTGACTCCGCCGATTCGTCGAATTTTCCCTAAAAATAAGTTTCGTACCAATTTATTCACGGCGAATAGCTATTAAAAACGGCTATTTCTGGCCTACAGAGAGCCTCAATAGGGGTGTAGAACACTTTGCCTTGCTGTAACACACATAGGGAGTGTGCTGTGTTAGTGAAATAATACTGTTATTCAGTATGACATGCAGATTCTTTTGAAAATGTCCTTCATGCCATGAGAATGTAGTGACAAGAGTTACCTTCCATTCTGGACTTCTTACCTGGCTTTTATGTATAGCAATTATTTATTTAAATTATATTAAATATTATTTTAAAATTTACAAGTCACTTTTCATAAATTATAAAACATCTTTAGGGTCTATTCACACATATAGTATTCTGCGCAGATTTGATGTGCAGGATTTTCTGCTGCAGATGTCAGTGTAAACTGAATGACTGAACACAGCTTGAAATACTGCGCATCAAATCTGCTCAGAATACTGTACGTGGGAATAGACCCAAGGCTCCTGAGACGAGTACTGACAATTTGTCTACAACACCAGCAGGTGTGTACTTTTGGCTGGCCTTTCACGGCATTTAGGCCCTTAAGACTTTAACAGGAACAAAATAGTACTCCACTTAGATGTACGTGCATGGTATGCACTTATGAGGGGAGGACAATGCGCTCCAGTACGCTTAAAACAGTATTTGTGTACAACACCAGCTGGTGTGTACTTTTGGCTGGCCTTTCACAATATCTAGGCCCTTAAGACTTTAACAGGAACAAAATAGTACACCACTTAGATGTACGTATGTGGTATGAACTTATGAGGGGAGGACAATGCGCTCCAGTATGCTTAAAACAGTATTTGTGTACAACAACAGCTGGTGTGTACTTTTGGCTGGCCTTTCACAGTATCTAGGCCCTTAAGACTTTAACAGGAACAAAATAGTACACCACTTAGATGTACGTATGTGGTATGCACTTATGAGGGGAGGACAATGCGCTCCAGTACGCTTAAAAAAGTATTTGTGTACAACACCAGTACACACCCGTGCTGCAGCACACAGTCGCTGTGTACTATACCCAAAATTGCACTCTCTCTCAATCTCACTCCCTTCCCTATCAGTGCTTCTAGGCAAGATTTTGGATTGAGGTGAATCGCTGCTGTTCTGTGCAACACACTGCTCTCTGTCCCTCTCTGTAATAGAACGCTGTAGTGACTGGGAGGTGAATCTCTGCTGTAAAAATGCTTTTCTGTGCAACACACCACTGTCTGTCCCTCTCCATCTCTCTGCAATAAAAGGCTGAAGTGACTGGCCGCAAGATGGCTGCCGACTATATAGGGCTGTGACATCACAGGGGTGGCTGGCTGCGGATAAGCTGCATGCTGCATGTGATTCAGGGTCATCCCGCCAACTCTTCTTCCCGCCTTCCCAGGATTCCTTGCCCCATGTCCTCACATGTGGATCCGCCATTTAGATGCCCTGGAGCCTGGACCACACTAAATGAAGTTTACTGAAGCGCATTGCTGCAATATTTGCCTTTGTAGCGAATCAAATTTTTCATAAAATTCGTAACAAAATCGGATTTGTCAGATTCGTTTCGCTCATCCCTATTTGTTATATACATTGATTAAAAAATGTGGGTTCATATTTTGGGTAAAAAAAATGCTGTTCCTGCTATTGCCCATGTGTCTCTGTGAGGAGACCAAATACAGGAAGTGAGAACAGGACAAGATGGGCACAGAACCCTGCTTGTCCTCACTGAACAAAGCCCTGCTTGTCCTCAGTGTACAGAGCCCTGCTTGTCCTCAGTGTACAGAGCCCTGCTTGTCCTCAGTGTACAGAGCCCTGCTTGTCCTCAGTGCACAGAGCCCTGCTTTTCCTCAGTACACAGAGCCAGGCTTGTCCTCAGTGTACAAAGCCCTGCTTGTCCTCAGTGTACAGAGCCCTGCTTGTTCTCAGTGCACAGAGCCCTGCTTGTCCTCAGAGCACAGAGCCCTGCTTGTCCTCAGTGTACAGAGCCCTGCTTGTCCTCAGTGCACAGAGCCCTGCTTGTCCTCAGTGCACAGAGCCCTGCTTGTCCTCTGTGTACAGAGCCCTGCTTGTCTCAGTGTACAGAGCCCTGCTTGTCTCAGTGTACAGAGCCCTGCTTGTCCTCAGTGTACAGAGCCCTGCTTGTCCTCAGTGTACAGAGTCCTGCTTGTCCTCACTGCACAGAGCCCTGCTTGTCCTCAGTGTACAGAGCCCCGCTTGTCCTCAGTGTACAGAGGCCTGCTTGTCCTCAGTGTACAGAGCCCTGCTTGTCCTCAGTGTACAGATCACTGCTTGTCCTCAATGCACAGAGCCCAGCTTGTCCTCAATGCACAGAGCCCAGCTTGTCCTCAGTGTACAGAGCCCCGCTTGTCCTCAGTGCACAGAGCCCCGCTTGTCCTCAGTGTACAGAGCCCTGCTTGTCCTCAGTGTACAGAGCCCTGCTTGTCCTCAGTGTACAGAGCCCTGCTTGCCCTCAATGTACAGAGCCCTGCTCTTCCTCGGTACACAGAGCCCTACTTGTCTTCAGTGTACAGAGCCCTGCTTGTCCTCAGTGCACAGAGCCCTGCTTTTCCTCAGTGCACAGAGCCCTGCTTGTCCTCAGTGCACAGAGCCCTGCTTGTCCTCAGTGCACAGAGCCCTGCTTGTCCTCAGTGTACAGAGCCCTGCTCTTCCTCGGTACACAGAGCCCTGCTTGTCCACCCACACTTGCTGTATTTGGACTCCTCACAGACACATGCAGACAAAAATATACAAATGTTTTAACCAATATATATTACAAATATACATATAATGGTATTATCTACATTATATAAAAAAGTTTTTGTTAACGACAGGTACACTTTAAAATATTGGACGTCACCCATATCATAGACTAGAGTTCTCTTAGAATATTGGCAGCCAACGTTCCCAGGTAAGGTGCTGTTCACTCTGTTGTCAGTCTCAGCATACAGCACTATTATTTTTGTCAAAATAATGAAAAACCATGATGGAACCCTACAGTCCCAAATATAAGTCAGTGGGGCCCATCATACTCCATTAATATCCAATGTGAACAATGCCCAACAATGCTAGAGTGTCCCATGAATAATTTGGCCAGTCTCACACAGTAGTATTAGAGCCTTCTTTACACCACACAAGCTGGAAGCAGAGAGGGATGATCACTGTGATGTGTACTGTGAAAAAAAAAAAAAAAAAAGAATATTCGTGATTACGAATATATAGTGCTATATTCGCGAATAAAATTCGCATTGCGAATATTCACGAGCAACACTACTTATCACAATGGGGTGCATGTGTTACTGGCTCTTTACATATAAAAGTTTTATTCTACATGGTGATGCTCCTGCTACATTTCACAATATCTGGACCTCTTGGATTCACGATCCTCTTGTTGCTCACTTCTCACTGCCCGCTAATGATACTGCAACTAAGGAGCTCAGACATGCTATGTTGGCCATTGATGTCCCCACACATAAATATCCATTATTCTGATACAGAAGCCCAATTACACCTGATATATCACCTTGCTATTCCTGTGTAGCCACCACAGTCCACATTGTCACTTACATAATTGTTTGCATGTGACTATGACGTTATTTTTTTCATATACCTGTTATGAGTTTATAGTTGTATTGCTCTTTTTTGTTCAATTTTATATTATCTTTTATAATGTACCACAAGACTGTGTCTTTTGGACTTTTCTTTATTGAATTGGAAACCTAACATCTTATATTCTGTATCATTGTGAACATTTTGGTTGTTGTCATGGTATTTTTGCATGTTCAATCTAAAACATTTTGGAATAAATTAAAAAAACAAACAAACTAGAAACAAGATCAAGGAGACATCTATGCTTTTTATGACATTCAATGTTTTTTCATATGTAAAGGTTTGTTCATTATTAATTGATATCTTTTTGGAAATAACACAACAAAACACATACAGGTACCACTATGAGATCCTTGGCCCCTCACTTAGTACCTAAAAAACTAAAAAGCATGTGTGCACCTCACACTAGTACTTGCTCCCACAGACCTTATTTATTGGAGCTCTCCCAGGTGACCCCTAATAAGTCTGAGAAACTCATCACATGAGTGGTTGGATGCAGGGGAGTCCACCCTGCTCCTCCCCAACCCCAACAAGTATTGTTCTTCGTATCCAATTCTCTGGGAAGTGCCTCTTGCTCTGCTGTGGTTGCCGGAAATTGGACATATTAGCTGCACAACGGGACACCGCAGGAAGCGGAAGAAGACAGGGAGCGGAAAACGGGACACCGACATCGGAGCAACAGGGGAATGTAGGCAGGTGAGCTAAAGTTTGTTTTGTTTCATTTTGCAGCCCGGGCACGGAGGCTTAATTAAGAAAAAGGCCATAGTACTTGTCACGATGCCGGCTGGCAGGTAGTGGATCCTCTGTGCCAGAGAGGGATTGGCGTGGACCGTGCTAGTGGACCGGTTCTAAGCCACTACTGGTTTTCACCAGAGCCCGCCGCAAAGCGGGATGGTCTTGCTGCGGCGGTAGTGACCAGGTCGTATCCACTAGCAACGGCTCACCTCTCTGGCTGCTGAAGATAGGCGCGGTACAAGGGAGTAGGCAGAAGCAAGGTCGGACGTAGCAGAAGGTCGGGGCAGGCAGCAAGGATCGTAGTCAGGGGCAACGGCAGAAGGTCTGGAACACAGGCTAGGAACACACAAGGAACGCTTTCACTGGCACTAAGGCAACAAGATCCGGCAAGGGAGTGCAAGGGAAGTGAGGTAATATAGGGAAGTGCACAGGTGATTACCCTAATTGGAACCACTACGCCAATCAGCGGCGCAGTGGCCCTTTAAATCGCAGAGACCCGGCGCGCGCGCGCCCTAGGGAGCGGGGCCGCGCGCGCCGGGACAGAACAGACGGGGAGCGAGTCAGGTAGGGGAGCCGGGGTGCGCATCGCGAGCGGGCGCTACCCGCATCGCGAATCGCATCCCGGCTGGCAGCGGGATCGCAGCGCCCCGGGTCAGAGGACGTGACCGGAGCGCTGCAGCGGAGAGAGAGAAGCGAGCGCTCCGGGGAGGAGCGGGGACCCGGAGCGCTCGGCGTAACAGTACCCCCCCCCTTGGGTCTCCCCCTCTTCTTAGAGCCTGAGAACCTGAGGAGCAGACTTTTGTCTAGGATGTTGTCCTCAGGCTCCCAGGATCTCTCTTCAGGGCCACAACCCTCCCAGTCCACTAAAAAAAAATTTTTTCCTCTGACCTTTTTGGCAGCTAAGATTTCCTTGACCGAGAAGATGTCCGAGGAGCCGGAAACAGGAGTGGGAGGAACAGATTTGGGAGAAAAACGGTTGAGGATGAGTGGTTTGAGAAGAGAGACGTGAAAGGCATTAGGGATACGAAGAGAAGGAGGAAGAAGAAGTTTATAAGAGACAGGATTAATTTGACGCAAAATTTCGAAAGGACCAAGATAGCGTGGTCCCAACTTGTAGCTAGGGACACGGAAGCGGACATATTTAGCGGAGAGCCATACCTTGTCTCCAGGGGAAAAAACGGGAGGAGCTCTTCTTTTCTTATCCGCGAATCTCTTCATGCGTGAAGAAGCCTGTAAGAGAGAATTTTGGGTCTCTCTCCATATGATGGAAAGGTCACGAGAAATTTCATCCACAGCGGGCAGACCAGAGGGCAAGGGAGTAGGGAGGGGGGGAAGAGGGTGACGGCCGTACACCACGAAAAATGGGGATTTGGAGGAAGATTCAGAGACCCTGAAGTTATACGAGAATTCGGCCCATGGGAGGAGATCTGCCCAGTCATCCTGGCGGGAGGAAACAAAATGTCGCAAATAATCACCCAAGATCTGGTTAATTCTTTCTACTTGTCCATTGGACTGGGGATGATATGCAGAAGAAAAATTTAATTTAATCTTGAGTTGTTTACAGAGAGCCCTCCAGAATTTAGACACGAATTGGACGCCTCTATCCGAGACAATCTGCGTAGGCAACCCGTGAAGACGAAAAATGTGTACAAAAAATTGTTTAGCCAACTGAGGCGCAGAAGGAAGACCAGGAAGAGGGATGAAATGTGCCATTTTGGAGAATCGATCAACGACCACCCAAATAACAGTGTTGCCACGGGAAGGGGGTAAATCAGTAATAAAATCCATACCAATCAGAGACCAAGGCTGTTCGGGGACAGGCAGAGGATGAAGAAAACCAGCGGGCTTCTGGCGAGGAGTCTTATCCCGGGCACAGATAGTGCAGGCTCGCACAAAGTCCACAACATCCGTCTCCAGAGTCGGCCACCAATAGAAGCGGGAGATGAGTTGCACAGATTTCTTGATACCCGGATGACCTGCGAGATGGGAGGAGTGACCCCATTTGAGGATTCCGAGGCGTTGGCGAGGAGAAACAAAGGTCTTTCCTGGAGGAGTCTGCCTGATGAAGGCAGGAGAAGTGGAGATCAGGCAGTCGGGTGGAATGATGTGTTGGGGAGAGGGTTCAACTTCTGAGGCATCCGAGGAACGAGAGAGAGCATCGGCCCTAATGTTCTTATCGGCAGGACGAAAGTGAATCTCAAAATTAAATCGGGCAAAGAACAGAGACCACCGGGCCTGGCGAGGATTCAGCCGTTGGGCAGACTGGAGGTAGGAGAGGTTCTTGTGGTCGGTGTAGATAATAACAGGAGAACTTGATCCCTCCAGCAGATGCCTCCATTCCTCAAGTGCTAATTTAATGGCTAGAAGCTCTCGATCCCCGATGGAGTAGTTCCTCTCCGCTGGAGAGAAGGTCCTAGAGAAAAAACCACAAGTGACAGCATGCCCGGAAGAATTTTTTTGTAGGAGAACAGCTCCAGCTCCCACTGAGGAGGCATCAACCTCCAATAGGAAGGGTTTGGAAGGGTCGGGTCTGGAGAGGACGGGAGCCGAAGAAAAGGCAGACTTGAGTCGTTTAAAGGCGTCTTCTGCTTGAGGAGGCCAGGACTTGGGATCAGCATTTTTTTTGGTTAAAGCCACGATAGGAGCCACAATGGTAGAAAAATGTGGAATAAATTGCCTGTAATAATTGGCGAACCCCAAAAAGCGTTGGATAGCACGGAGTCCGGAGGGGCGTGGCCAATCTAAGACGGCAGAGAGTTTGTCTGGATCCATCTGTAGTCCCCGGCCAGAGACCAAATATCCAAGAAAAGGAAGAGATTGGCATTCAAACAGACATTTCTCAATTTTGGCATAGAGTTGGTTGTCACGAAGTCTCTGAAGAACCATACGGACATGCTGGCGGTGTTCTTCTAGATTGGCAGAAAAAATTAGGATATCGTCCAGATATACAACAACACAGGAGTATAACAGATCACGAAAAATTTCATTGACAAAGTCTTGGAAGACGGCAGGGGCGTTGCACAGGCCAAAGGGCATGACCAGATACTCAAAGTGTCCATCTCTGGTGTTAAATGCCGTTTTCCACTCGTCCCCCTCTCTGATGCGGATGAGGTTATAGGCGCCTCTTAAGTCCAATTTAGTAAAGATGTGGGCACCTTGGAGGCGATCAAAGAGTTCAGAGATGAGGGGTAAGGGGTAGCGGTTCTTAACCGTGATTTTATTAAGACCGCGGTAGTCAATGCAAGGACGTAGGGAGCCATCTTTTTTGGACACAAAGAAAAATCCGGCTCCGGCAGGGGAGGAGGATTTACGGATAAAGCCCTTTTTTAGATTCTCCTGGACGTATTCGGACATGGCAAGAGTCTCTGGGGCAGAGAGAGGATAAATTCTGCCCCGGGGTGGGGTAGTGCCCGGGAGGAGGTCGATAGGGCAATCATAAGGCCTGTGAGGAGGTAGAGTCTCAGCTTGCTTTTTGCAGAAAACATCCGCGAAGTCCATATAGGCCTTAGGGAGACCGGTTACTGGAGGAACCACAGAGTTACGGCAAGGGTTACTGGGAACCGGTTTTAGACAGTTCTTGGAACAAGAGGACCCCCAACTCTTGATCTCCCCAGTGGACCAATCCAGGGTTGGGGAATGAAGTTGAAGCCAGGGAAGTCCAAGGAGAATCTCCGAGGTGCAATTGGGGAGGACCAAAAGTTCAATCCTCTCATGATGAGATCCGATGCTCATAAGAAGGGGCTCCGTGCGGAAACGTATGGTACAGTCCAATCTTTCATTATTTACACAATTGATGTAGAGGGGTCTGGCGAGACTGGTCACTGGGATGTTGAACCTGTTGACGAGAGAGGCCAAAATAAAATTTCCTGCAGATCCAGAGTCCAAGAAGGCCACAGTAGAGAAGGAGAAGGCAGAGGCAGACATCCGCACAGGCACAGTAAGACGTGGAGAAGCAGAGTAGACATCAAGGACTGTCTCACCTTTGTGCGGAGTCAGCGTACGTCTTTCCAGGCGGGGAGGACGGATAGGACAATCCCTCAGGAAGTGTTCGGTACTAGCACAGTACAGGCAGAGGTTCTCCATACGGCGTCGTGTCCTCTCTTGAGGTGTCAGGCGAGACCGGTCGACCTGCATAGCCTCCACGGCGGGAGGCACAGGAACAGATTGCAGGGGACCAGAGGAGAGAGGAGCCGAGGAGACGAAACGCCTCGTGCGAACAGAGTCCATATCTTGGCGGAGTTCCTGACGCCTTTCAGAAAAACGCATGTCAATGCGAGTGGCTAGGTGAATAAGTTCATGTAGATTAGCAGGAATTTCTCGTGCGGCCAGAACATCTTTAATGTTGCTGGATAGGCCTTTTTTGAAGGTCGCGCAGAGGGCCTCATTATTCCAGGACAATTCTGAAGCAAGTGTACGGAATTGTACGGCATACTCGCCAACGGAAGAATTACCCTGGACCAGGTTCAACAGGGCAGTCTCAGCAGAAGAGGCTCGGGCAGGTTCCTCAAAGACACTTCGGATTTCCGAGAAGAAGGAGTGTACAGAGGCAGTGACGGGGTCATTGCGGTCCCAGAGCGGTGTGGCCCATGACAGGGCTTTTCCGGACAGAAGACTGACTACGAAAGCCACCTTAGACCTTTCAGTAGGAAACTGGTCCGACATCATCTCCAGATGCAGGGAACATTGGGAAAGAAAACCACGGCAAAACTTAGAGTCCCCATCAAATTTATCCGGCAAGGATAAGCGTATCCCAGGAGCGGCCACTCGCTGCGGAGGAGGTGCAGGAGCTGGCGGAGGAGATGACTGCTGAAGCTGTGGTAGTAACTGTTGTAGCATAACGGTCAGTTGAGACAGCTGTTGGCCTTGTTGCGCTATCTGTTGTGACTGCTGGGCGACCACCGTGGTGAGGTCAGCGACAACTGGCAGAGGAACTTCAGCGGGATCCATGGCCGGATCTACTGTCACGATGCCGGCTGGCAGGTAGTGGATCCTCTGTGCCAGAGAGGGATTGGCGTGGACCGTGCTAGTGGACCGGTTCTAAGCCACTACTGGTTTTCACCAGAGCCCGCCGCAAAGCGGGATGGTCTTGCTGCGGCGGTAGTGACCAGGTCGTATCCACTAGCAACGGCTCACCTCTCTGGCTGCTGAAGATAGGCGCGGTACAAGGGAGTAGGCAGAAGCAAGGTCGGACGTAGCAGAAGGTCGGGGCAGGCAGCAAGGATCGTAGTCAGGGGCAACGGCAGAAGGTCTGGAACACAGGCTAGGAACACACAAGGAACGCTTTCACTGGCACTAAGGCAACAAGATCCGGCAAGGGAGTGCAAGGGAAGTGAGGTAATATAGGGAAGTGCACAGGTGATTACCCTAATTGGAACCACTACGCCAATCAGCGGCGCAGTGGCCCTTTAAATCGCAGAGACCCGGCGCGCGCGCGCCCTAGGGAGCGGGGCCGCGCGCGCCGGGACAGAACAGACGGGGAGCGAGTCAGGTAGGGGAGCCGGGGTGCGCATCGCGAGCGGGCGCTACCCGCATCGCGAATCGCATCCCGGCTGGCAGCGGGATCGCAGCGCCCCGGGTCAGAGGACGTGACCGGAGCGCTGCAGCGGAGAGAGAGAAGCGAGCGCTCCGGGGAGGAGCGGGGACCCGGAGCGCTCGGCGTAACAGTACTCCTTTAAAAATCCAACATGTTTGACCCTTCTCTCCACCGACATCCTCTGTTGATGGAGAGTTGTGAGGCCGCTTTATACCTTAGACTGAACCAGCTCAAGTCAGAGGGTTTGGCCAATTTTAGTGCAGGGGTAGAACCGTTCATAGCCTCATAATCCCCCCAGGAGTGACCAGTTATGACAGCAAAGCACAGGCTAGAATAGATGATGAAGCTAAATGCAATTTGAAAATTTCATCCAAGTGCAAAACAAAATATCACAATGATGTGGTATTATGGAAAAAAGAGGTCCACAAGCCAGTAGGTCATGAAAGTGTCAAAACCAAGTGGCCATTGTTTGCAGAAGATTAAGGAGGTGTGTTTTTACCTCCAACCAAGCATTACCCACTTCTGACGCACAAGAAGAGACGTTCAGCATGTGAATTAAGCTAAAGTGTACAGTGTACTGAAAACACATTGGGGGATATTTATGAAAACCTGTCCAGAGGAAAAGTTGCCCATAGCAACCAATCAGATCGCTTCTTTCATTTTGCAGAGGTCTTGTTAAAAATGAAAGAAGTGATCTGATTGGTTGCTATGGGCCACTGGGCAACTTTTCCTCTGCACGGGTTTTGATAAATCTCCCCCCCCCCCCCCCCCCATTGAATGATTAGGTTTATAGATGTTTTTTGCTTTTTTTTTTGTGCTCCAAGCAGAATAAAGACTTAGGTATTTTGTAAATACAACATGGCAGATTCCCATTTTGTCTGCTGCTTGGGGACAACCGAATACAGATCCCCATAACACATAATATTATCAGTAAATTCTGCTGAAATAAGTGGGATCCACCAACATTATTCTGATGCAGCTTATAGCCCAATTTTGGAGACAAAATACTAATTTATTTATTTATTTAACATGACTGTATATACATGGCAATTCCCAAATATGATGGTATTGTGGCCAATTTATTTCTCAGCTATGGGTAGAAACTGTGTGGTGGTAGAGAATTTCACATCCTCGAGAGTTTACAATAGTCTGTAGGATATATATTGTGATAACTATTTTATACAACCTTTTGCATATAACCATAAGAATTATTTTGGCTGTTTTGACACTGTTATATTTGGGCTGGTCACTAAGACTGGTCACACAGGACAAAGACAGTGAAGGGAAACATGACCTAGACATCTCTTATCTCTCCTTCACTCTTACTAAAGCATTAAGGCCCCTTATAGCCCAGCCAAGTGATTAAACATCCTATTAGCATTGTTCTAGAGTAAGCTCCTCCCTTTCTGCCACTTGTTCCTCTTCTCCCTGATGCTCCCTGGGCCACAAAGTCTTGATAAGATTTGTGCACAGGAGCAGAGCGGGTAGTTATTGCTTTCAAGCCTAGACATCAATACAACAGGCGCTTCACTGCTGTGGACTCAGAGTGTCCTGTTGTCACTTGGGCTGTGGCGTAGTGTCCAACCAACAGCTGGCATGGAGGATCTTAAAGCTTACTCACTAGACTCGTGTCTAGAAGGATATGCTCCCCTGGTTCAGGTATCGCACCAGCCTTGTCTCCAACCACCGATGGGTGCACCTGGATTCTCTATGTCCCACTGTCTCCCTCAGAACTCAATCAGAACTTGTTGTCCTGGAAGTTACTCAAATTCGGGAGAGCTAACCTCCTACCAGGATAATTTCCGTGGTACTGACTGGTATGGAACCAGCCAAGAAATGCATTACCCTTCTTGTAAGTACCTAACATGCAAGAAATTAGTAAAAAATTTAGAGAAATTTAGAATACATTTTAACATGATCCAATGTTATTATAATTAACAATTTACAGAATTAAATCTCTCACATTTTAACTTTACAATATTGGATATGTTTTGAAAATTTTTAGAAATGTTTCAATTTGTAGGGCTTTTGTGTTATGTAAATTCAAAAGTTATCCTTAAGTTCATGGATACTACTGATATTTAGTATCACATTTGCTGTTGCTATTTTAACAAAATGACCTACGATAATGTATAGACAATGTAAATAAATAATGTATCAGCCTTAATTTGCATATTGTTTACCGACCACTCATCATCACTACAATTGTGGAGAAAATGAGTGCATCATCTTTAGCGCCTAACATGCAAGGTATATAGACTAGAATGTCCATCTGATCGGAGTTAAATCCCTGACCCTATTGTTAGGCTTGAAAATTCTTATTGATCCTTGGCCTCTTCCCTTTTGCTTAAGAATCCTAGAAATAATCTTTTGTTGATCTGAAAAGTGACAAATATATAGAGCTCATACCTGTCCACTTATCACCAGCCAGGCCCCAATGACTATTGTAATCTTGAAGCCAGGGACATATTGACGATAACACCCTGTCTCATGTCCTTGATGAGAGATATATGTTTTTTTTTTTTTAAAAACATGAGTTACCTTCCAAAAAAGATGCAGCTCCTAATACTGTTTATATAGTTATATATTTATTGGGTATTTTTTTTATTTATCTCCACGGACACATGTTTTTGTTTTACTCTCAAAGTACAAGAACGGAATACTTTATGAAGCAATTATTCTCTTATCTGTGTGCTTTTTCACTGCTTTTCTAGAATCTATTGTGGTAGACAGACAGATATTTACCCAAAGAATAGGCTTATTGTAGACGTTATCTTATCTGTATCCTTATTCCAATATTTGAATTCAGATTTTGGTGACCCCAATCAGACAGAATACTTTGTGTGTTTATATCATAGTCTCAGAAATCCCCTATTAGCCCGCAACCTTCTTAAAAAAAAAAAATAATAATATATGTATATATATATATATATATATTTTATTTTTTATTTTTTTTTATTTTTTTTCAAAAATAAACAAATTTCTATTATTTGTAAATTTTTGTTTGGAAAGAAATGTTTCCACCAATATGGTAATATGGCGATATTTATTAGCATCTGCCTCATAAGGGTTTTTTGCCTTTCTCTGGATCACCACAGAAGGGTTAAAGGTTGAACTTGACGAACTCTTGTCCTTGTAACTAATATAAAAATATCAAAAGTTTTAACATAATAATAGTATTCACACAATTTACTATCATCATTAAATATATTATTACTAAAAATAATAATAATAATAAACCTAAACTATGTAAATTCCCCCCATATCCACTCTCATACTAATCTTAATCCAATCTCTTGGTTAAGATTGTTTATTCGGATTACAAACAGAGCGAAGAATTCTAAGTGGAACCTTAAGAGGGCTTGTGCTGTGCAGGGTTTAATGTTTTCTTTTTAATACAGATAAATACAGAGTAACATTGTTCCCGTTGCACGGCAACAGGAATTTTGCAAAAAGTTGACTGTACAAATACTTTTATTTTGTATTTTTTCTATTTATATATAAAAATAATATAATTAATTTTCTAATACTTTTCAGTAGGTACACACAGCTTAAAGAATTAATTACTGATAATTTTCCTTTTAATTATAATTTTTTTTTAGAATTTTAAACAATCCATTATGCTTTTAAACAAATAATAAATGTATTTGTTTATTTATTTTATTTAGTTCCAAGAATCATTACATCTGGATTTAATGTTTCAGCCTCTAGCTGCCTGGGATATATTGGGGATGGAGTAAAACCTTCCTTGTACCTTCAGCACACGTCCAAAAGAAAAAGAAGGGTCCTTTTTTCACAGGCCCAAGTGTATGAGCTCGAGAAAAGATTTGAGCAACAGAAATATCTTACTGCACCAGAGAGGGAGCAGCTGGCCAAACATATCCACCTCACCCCTAACCAGGTCAAGATCTGGTTCCAGAATCATCGCTACAAAATGAAGAGGCAAGCCAAAAACCGGGATCATCTAGGCGAGGAGGAAGCCAAGCCCTACAGCGTGGAGTCTGATGATGCCAAGGTGGCATGTAGTAGTCCATGTACCTCCATCGAGGACTATAGCGACATGAAGATAGACTATAAGTGTTCAATCCAAGACCAACATCTCAATGGCCAAAGTCTGTTCTTGGGTCAGGACTTCCTCAGCTCTACCTCAGACCTTAATGAGTTTGATAAGTCGTCTCGAAATATGGTCTTTAAACCTTGGTGACTGAGAGAATATCCTTATCCTTCCTATGTTAAAAATGGTGGACATAAGTATAGCTGCCACTCCTACCCTTAATCCATTGATTTTAAAAATATAGTGATATGATGCATAGATGTTGGGTGAAGATGAGATATTTTTTACATAAAGCAGCTTGTCGGCCATTTGGTCTCTACAGATGGAGCTTAGAGAGAGAGCTGATTGGTTCTGTTGGATCTGACCTTGCTTTTATATGATGAAGAATGGAGAACTCAAAAAAAAGAATAAAAAAGTAGGCTCCATGTACGAGATATATTTTATATTTTTAATTAAAAAAAAATATCAGTGGCTCTTAGAAGTAACGATTATTAATGTTCTTCTTTCGTAGAAATAATTAAATTATAAATAACTGCCATTATACTACATGCGATGCAGAAACCGGTTAATGGTATGAAGTAGACACGTTCCAAAAAATATATTTTATAACTATATATTTTATTATAAGATAGACCGGTGATCTATTTGGAAAATAGATCATTTTTAGATAAACCAGAAATTCTTGTTAAAATGGAAAGCAAACACCTTCTCCGATATTTTCTTTTCTTTTAAGGCTGTGTTCACACGTTCAGTTTTCTTGAATGCAAAGCCAGAAATGGATCTTAAAAAAAAAAAGCAGAATTCTCCGTCTTTCCTTTATATGCGGCCTCCATCTATGATCTGACTTTGCATTCAAGAATTGCAAATAACAACCTGACTGTGTGAACCCGTGCTTAATGTTTGTGTAATAAAATGTTTTATTCATGTGATTACCTTTGTAATATAGCACTTCAAAATATTTAACAAATTAAAACACACTAACAAAAATAAATCGGATTTTTAGTCACTAGTATAGATATAGGGGGGGTATTTATCAATTTTGCCTGATGACCGTTTCTTTTTACCCCTTTTTTTTTTTTCACTTTGGTTTTCGTGGACCTGCACCAAATTTATCATTTGGCGCACGTTGTTAGTAATTTTGGCGCAAATGTTGAAATCAGCCGTTCACAGCGCCTTTTACACAGAACTTACCCCCACAGAGGACGCGTATTTTACCCCTTGTGCAGCCATTTCGGAGTCCCTCCTGCAGTATATCAGCAAGCGACATGAGTTATTTTCTTTTGTGGGGTTTATAATCACCATGTGAGATGGATTTTATTTTATACTTGGGTATTTTTTTTGTTACTTTAGTGTAGTGGTCTTCAACCTGCAGACCTCCAGATGTTGCAAAACTACAATTCCCAGCATGCCCGGACAGCCGTTGGCTGTCCGGGCATGCTGGGAGTTGTAGTTTTGCAACATCTGTAGGTCCGCAGGTTGGAGACCACTGCTTTAGTTAGTGCTTACCTTTCCTGAACCTGTGTGGTCATGTCCAATGTTGGCTCAACGGAGGGTGAAGGTTCCTCAGAGACAACTATGTCGCAGGATAGTATTGCGCAGCCCCGGAGGCGTCGCTGCTTTCACCCCAAAATTTTTTTTTATGTATTTTGACGCCTTTACATTTTCTGACATTGCTAAGTGTGTTTTCCATGTGCAAAATTTCTTGGTGGGGATTTGCGCCCAAAAAACTGGATTTGCGCCAAAAATCGATTGCCGCAAATGATGAATTACTGACTAAAGTTGATATCGCACACAGGACCGTGCGATTTTGAGAAAGTTGTAAAAATGACAGTGGAGAAGATGCGCCAAACTTTGGAGCAAAAAGACACTGCGCCAAAGTATTGCGCCAAAGTTACGTGAAAAACAAACAAACACTTAAATCCTTTGATAAATACCCCCCATAGTGTAGATAAAGAGATTGTCTGATAAACGACAGTATATGACCTCAACACGGAAGGGTTTTAGGTTACACGTAATGGACTTGATGTAACCGTGTAACAAAATAAAACATTTTAACACTTCACATCGTTTTGAAATGTAAGGTGTAAAATACATTAGGCCTCTATTTTTATTACAACCTATCAGGATATTTATTATCAAGTGTCTCTCTCTGCAAAATAGACGGGAATTGTATTATGGGAAATTTTTATTCCAATCCTAACATGTTTTAATTTATTTTGAACTAATGTTTTGTTGTCAATCTTATGTTAAAACACAACAGAATCTAAAAACATTTCTATACATTTAGCTTTTTAGCTTTTGATTTAAAGGGGCTTGGTCTGGGGAGAATAAATGACTATTTATTTAAAAGCTGCATTTGTAAAATAAAAAAAAGTCAATAAATTATGTTTTTTTTTTCTCAGTAATTTTCTTGTATGTTTTCAGTTGCCAAACTGATCAAATTGAAATGATGAAAATGTTGTCCCCGTATTTATCAGTAATACCCTTTATTTAACATTGTTGTGCCATTCACGTTGCTGCTACTGTAATACGCTGCAGATTTTCTACACACTGATCTGCTGCAGAAAATAAGGCAGTGTATATACAATGGAAGGATATTTACCAATGCTGGACAGTGACACCAGAAAACTAGCACTAAAAAGTCAGACACTTTTGCACAACGCTCTAAATTTATGCGCAAAACACTGAAAAAGCTGCACATTTGGAGTCCCACTCCAAAGCCGATAACTGCCCCCTCCTACCACTGTGGAGGAAAAGGGTGAAGTCCACCACTGAAATATGTATCTCTATATTAGATAGATAGATATGAGATAGTTAGATATATAGATATGAGATAGATAGCTAGATAGATGTGAGATAGATAGATAGATAGATAGATAATAGATAGTTAGATAGATAGATATGAGATAGATAGATATGAGATAGATAGATATGATATGATATAGATAGATAGATAGATATGAGATAGTTAGATATATAGGTATGAGATAGATAGTTAGATAGATAGATGTGAGATAGATAGATAGATATGAGATAGCTAGATAGATAGATAGATAAATAGATAATAGTTAGATAGATAGATATGAGATAGATAGATATGAGATAGATAGATATGAGATAGATATGAGATAGATAGTTAGATAGATAGATATGAGATAGATAGATAGATATGATATAGATAGATAGATAGATATGAGATAGTTAGATATATAGATATGAGATAGATAGATAGTAAGATAGATAGATGTGAGATAGATAGATAGATAGATATGAGATAGATAGATAGATAGATAGATAGATATGAGATAGATAGATAAATAGATAAATAGATAATAGATAGTTAGATAGATAGATATGAGATAGATAGATATGAGATAGATAGATAGATATGATATAGATAGATAGATAGATAGATATGAGATAGATAGATAGATATGAGATAGATAGTTAGATAGATATGAGATAGATAGATAGATAGATATGATATAGATAGATAGATAGATAGATATGAGATAGTTAGATATATAGATATGAGATAGATAGATAGTAAGATAGATAGATGTGAGATAGATAGATAGATATGAGATAGATAGATAGATATGAGATAGCTAGATAGATAGATAGATAGATATGAGATAGATAGATATGAGATAGATAGATATGATATAGATAGATAGATAGATAGATAGATAGATAGATAGATATGAGATAGATAGTTAGATAGATAGATACCATAAAGAGAGACAGCAGCACTCCAATGTCGGTGAAAAAAATATGAGTGGCTTTATTCAACCAAACATCAAGGATAGCAAAGTTTCAGCCGTCTCTACAATCTACTAGATAGATATGAGATAGATATGACATAGATAGATATGAGATAGATAGATAAATATGAGTTAGATAGATAGATAGATATGAGATAGATAGATAGATAGATAGATATGACATAGATAGATAGATATGAGATAGATAGATAGATATGACATAGATAGATATGAGAGAGATTATGAGAGAGATAGATATGAGATAGATAGATATGAGATAGATAGATATGAGATAGATAGATAGATATGAGATAGATAGATAGATAGATAGATATGAGATAGATAGATATGAGATAGATAGATATGAGATAGATAGATATGAGATAGATAGATATGAGTTAGATAGATAGATAAATAGATAGATAGATAGATTGTACTTTCACCACAAATTTTACGGCAAACCCAGAAAAAAAATATTTGTGAGGCAAAATTGGAAAAATAACGCCATTTTGTAAATTTTGGGGGCTTCTGATTACATGCAGTGCACTTTTCGGTAAAAATGACACCATATATTTATTCTGTAGGTCAATGAGGTTACAATGATACCCAATTTATATAGGTTTTTCTTTATTTTACTACATGCACCAAAAATAGTATGTTTAAAATTGTCCTACACAGACTCCTATAACTTTTTTATTTTTCAGTATACATGGTGGTATGAGGGCTAATTTTTTGCGCCACTATCTGAAGTATCTTTTTTGTACCATGATTGTTTTGATCAGACTTTTTGATCCCTTTTTTATACATTTTTAAGGGTATACAAAGTAACCAAAAATAAGCAATTTTGGACTTTGGAATGGCTTTACATGTACGCCATTGACCGTGCAGTTTAATTAACATTATATTTTTATAGTTCAGAAATGTATGCATGCGGGGATGCCACATATGTTTATTTTTATTTTTGTTTACAATTTTTTTTATGGGAAAAGGGGGTGATTTAAACTTTTATTTAGGAAGGGCTTAAATCACACTTATTCACTTTTTTTAAAACTATTTTTACTCTTCTTTTTGTAGCCCCCATAGTGGACTATTACATGCAATCCTTTGATTGCATACACTGAACAATGCTATGCCATAGTGTAATCTGTGCTGAATTGCTCCAGCCTGGATCTCCGGCTTGGAGCAATCAAACGACAATCTGACAGCATGGAGCGAGGTAAGGAACTTCTTGCTGTCCTCTCAGCTGTTCAGGATGCCGCGATTTCACCACAGTGGTCCCGAACAGCTCTGCTGAGCTGACATTGATTTCTCCCGTTTTAGATGCTGCGATCAACTTTGATTACGACGTTTAAAGGGTTAATACCGGACATCAGCCCGATCGGCGATGTCTGGTATTAGCCACGGGCCCTTGTTGCTGATAGCAACCAGGACCCTGCAGAAACTAAGCGTGCTCTGCTTCTGAGAGCGCTTCACATTATGGGGTCCGTGGTCGTCAAGGGGTTAAAGATAGAGAGATATAGATAGATATGAGATTAAGGACAGAGGGCGTGTCACGTCCCCTGCCATAGGCTTGCATTGAGGGGGCGGAGCGTGATGTCACATGGGGCGGGGCCGTGACGTCACAATGCTCCGGCCCCGTGATCGCCAGTAATCAGACCCGGCGTGAACACGCTCCGGGGACTGATTGTAACGGGGTTCTGCGTGCAAGATCATGGGGGTCCCCAGCAGTGGGACCCCTGCGATCAGGCATCCTATGCCATATCCTTTGGATAGGGGATAAGATGTCTTAGCGCCGGAATACCCCTTTAAAGGAAAGGCTAGCTACAATGTTAAATGTTCTGAATGGATGTATAAATGGATAGATAGATAGGAAAAAAGGAACGGCTGCTGCACTACCAAAGTAGCAAAATATGAAGTGGTTTATTCCAGCTAAAAAATGGACAACGTTTCTGTGGTCTCACACCACCTTTCTCAAGGACTTGATAAAGGTGGCCACAGAAACGTTGTCCATTTTTTAGCTGGAATAAACCACTTCATATTTTGCTACTTTGGTAGTGCAGCAGTTCCTTTTTTCTTGCATTCTTGGAGCCAGGACCGGGGTCCCTGAGACTGCTTGCCCCCATATACACAGACTGAGAATGCTGCTTTACTTTTTTCTTTTTAGATAAATATATAGATAGATAGATATGAGATAGATAGATAGATATGAGATAGATAGATAGATATGAGATAGATATGAGATAGATAGATATGAGATAGATAGATATGAGATAGATATGTGATAGATATGAGATAGATAGATATGAGAGAGATATGAGATAGATATGAGATAGATAGATATGAGATAGATATGAGATAGATATGAGATAGATATGAGATAGATATGAGATAGATAGATATGAGATAGATAGATATGAGATAGATAGATAGATAGATATGAGATAGATAGATATGAGATAGATATGAGATAGATATGAGATAGATAGATATGAGATAGATAGATATGAGATAGATAGATATGAGATAGATAGATATGAGATAGATATGAGATAGATATGAGATAGATATGAGATAGATATGAGATAGATATGAGATAGATATGAGATAGATACATAGATAGATATGAGATAGATAGATAAATAGATAGATAGACAGAGCTGGCTAGGTAGATGTAGGAGAATTAGACCTTGTAAGGACATAATATAATTTGGTAATTTTTCTTTTTACTTTGAAGCTACACGTTTCAGAAAGTTGATCATTCTTCTAAGGCTCCAGAAGGACATTAATGTTTCCAAGGTTAATGCACAAGCAATAATCAGCCACCTATGTTGTTTTAGTAGCTTTACCTGGATGTCTTATAAGGAGATAAAATCTCCCAGGATACTTGTGAGCATTCAACTGAGTACAAGGACAGAGGCTGCCTGTCCGCTTGAATGGAGGACTACCGCAGAACTCAGCATTTTATCTGGTGTAACAAAAGTGCAGCTTTCATTTATTTAAGAAATGCTACTACTAATGCCAATGTGTAAAATGTTCTATTGATATCTTAAAAATGTCGTATTATAGCATATTGCATTTTTAAGCCGCACAGTGAACATTAGCATCTGTGTGAATGGGTCTTCTGTGAGACCCGTTCACACTGCGGAAGAACATGTTCATTCTTTGCGCGGAAGTCCACGAGCACTGCATAGCTGTCAATGGTGATGGCGCAGTGCCGTGCGGTCCTACCACCGCTGGCTGCCAGGCTGAATCTCCGCTCCCTGAATTCCACCAGCGGAGATTCAGCTACAAATCCGTAGTGTGAACATACCCTTAAAGGGGTACTCTGGCCATCTTATCCCCTCCCATAGACTTGCATTTAGGGGACGGGGCGTGACATCTTACAGGGGCGGAGTCGTGACATCACGATAATCCACCCTGTGGTCGGGAGGCAAAAGACTGAGAACCTCCAGCGCTTCCAGCAGTACTTACAGGTGGGTGCTGCATGCTAGATTGCGGGGGTCCCCAGAGGCGGGACCCCCGCGATCAGACATCTCATCCCCTATCCTTTTGGATAGATGTCTTGGGGCCAGAATACCCCTTTAAGCTTCTAAGCTCCTCCTATTGGTGGATGTTGGCAAAATGTAACATTTTACTGAGGACATTGAGCCCCAGAACTTTTCCAAGGTAATTTCCTTAAAATATGGAACTGTCCCTGGATTTTAGGTGCATATAGGTCAGTGTATAGGAACATTCTAGGGTACTATAAAAGAACTTTGCATAGGCCCGTCCTAATATTCTACATATTTATTACAGTTTGGCTCCTTTCATACTGCATTTTGCATCTTTAAACTTAAATCTTTCAATCTTTAAATCTTTCACCCTTCTTTGCTCCAAAGTTAACAAAATGTACAGTATGTCTTGATTTGGGGAAGGGGGGTGCTGATTTAAAGGGGTTTCCCAGGCAAAATATATTCATGACCTCTTCTCAGGATAGATCATATACAGTGGTCCCTCAACATACGATGGTAATCCGTTCCAAATGGACCATCGTTTGTTGAAACCATCGTATGTTGCGGGATCCGTGCAATGTAAAGTATAGGACAGTGGACTACAACCTGCGGACCTCCAGATGTTGCAAAACTACAACACCCAGCATGCCCGGACAGCCAACGGCTGTCCGGGCATGCTGGGAGTTGTAGTTTTGCAACATCTGGAGGTCTGCAAGTTGAAGACTACTGGTATAGGAAGTTGTACTCACCTGTCCCCGCCGCTCCGGACCGTTACCGCTGCCCTGGATGTCGCCCTCCATCGCTGTCGCCGCGTCCCTGGGGTGTCCCCGACGCTCCGGCAAGGCCTCTGCTTCCCCGGCATCCTCGCTCTCCAATGCCACCATCACGTCGCTACACACGCCGCTCCTATTGGATGACGGGACGGCGTGCGCAGCGACGTGATGACGACGATGGAGAGCACCGACGATGCAGGGGATCCCGAAGAGGACGTGCCGGAGCCCCGAGGACAGGTAAGTGATCATCAGCGGACCACACGGGGCACCGTAAACGGCTATCCGGTGGCAGCTTAAGCAGTCTGCGCTGCCGGATAGCCGTTTATGCAATGGCCCCGACATACAAAAGCATCGTATGTTGATGCTGGCTTCAACATGCGATGGCCTCTGAGAGGCCATCGTATGTTGAAATGATCGTTTGTCGGGCCCATTGTAGGTCGGGGGGTCACTGTATATCAGATGAGTGGGTGCCGATACCAGTGGGGCACCAAGGCCAATCAACTGTTTTCCTGAGACGTGGTGCTGCCATACACTGTGAAAGGGGCAGGAAGCAGATGACTCTGTACACTGTGTAGTGGTCAAGCTGGGTTACTGCACCTCATCTCCCTTTAAAGTGAATGGGAGCTGAACACTACACACTGTTTAGAGCTCCTTTTCACTGTCTATGGCAGCACCATGGCTCAGGCAAACAATTGATTGGCAGGGGTGCCAGGTGTCGGCACCCAACTCATCTGATATTTATGACCTATCCTAAGAAGAGGTAATGGATATATTTTGCCTGGAAAACCCCTTCCTATAGTCACTACTGGGGCAACTAACTGCATATGGATTTATACAGCTAGTAATGTCTTAATAGAAGCTGTATACAGTGGTCCCTCAACATATGATGGTAATTCGTTCCAAAGGACCCATCGTTTGTCGAATCCATCGTATGTTGAGGGATTCCTGCAATGTAAAAAGTGCATTTAATACTCACCTGTCCCCGCCGCTCCGGACCGCGTCCTCACCACTCCCGATGCTGTCCCAGGGGCTCCCGATGCTGTTCCGCTGCTCCGGTGACTTCTTCGGGATCCTTCGGCTTCTTCCGCATCTTCTGCAGGGTCCGGGCCTCGCTTTCTGGTGACGTTATTACACTGCTGCGCCGGGACGGTGTGCGCACGACGTAATAACGAGGTCGGAAAGCGAGGCCCGGACCCCGGAGAAGATGCAGAAGACGCCGGAGGATCGCGAAGTGGACCCGGAGCAGCAGGGATAGGTAAGTGAACCTGTCCGGGATGCTTAAACTGCTATCCGACAACAGCTTAAGCATTTTGCACTGCCGGATAGCAGTTAATGCGATGGCCCCGACATATAAAAGGATCGTATGTCGATTTGATCATATGTCGGGGCCATCGCATGTTGGGGGGTTACTGTATACGGAAGATTTATTTAAACCTGTCCAGAGGAAAAGTTGATGCGTTGTCCACAGCAACCAATCAGATCGCTTCTTTCATTTTTGAGAATGCCTCTGAAAAATGAAAGAAGCGATCTGATTGGTTGCTATGGGAAACTCAGCAATATTTCCTCTGGACAGGTTTTGATAAACATCCCCCTAAGTTCCCACTAGCATTGACTGCAGGTAGTCGCTTTAACAGTTTCTTGACAAAGAAGGAAAGAATGTCAGTGTGGGGACCCATAGCAGTCACATGTCCACTTTATGCTGGTACATTGTAGAATTAAGGCCAGGGGATTGTTGCTTATATAAACCAACTGGGTCATTGTACCCCCCAAAAATAAACAGATGGGGGGGGGGGGTACAATGATACATTTAACCTAATGAAGCCACAACGTGTGTGAGGATGAAGCTGTTAATTATGGGGAATTTGGAAAAATGTAGCTAAAGATTACAATTTTAAGCATGTCTGGCATATTCATAGGATATACCTAAATGTATGACAGGTGTAGGTCTTAACGCTGGGATCCCCACCCATCAGGAGAGCGGGGTCCCATAATGACCATTCACTGACTTGGCTGCTTTCCCAGTGAATTCCTTGGAGAGTCATGGTAAGAGCTAAGCAATCAATGCTCTACTTCTTCAGAGATCCCATAGTCTTCAATGTGGAATATACTCATTTCCCGGTTCATACAAGTAAACACAACAGGAACAGAATGGAACAAGGAGAAAAACACTCATTCAGCAGCCAAGCCACAGCCCAATGTACCAGAACTAGGTGTTCATTCAGTGTAAACCTGTACAGTACAAGCAGTACCAAATATAAAGAATCTATTATTAAGAAAATTGACTAATGTTAAAATTTTTATGTGAAACATATCTTAACCCAAAATGTTTTAGAATGGTGTTGGAACGCTATGAAAGTAGAAAAAGACCATAGAGGGAACAAGTTTCTGCGCAGAAAGAGATTCTTTACTGTAGGAGCAGTGATACTATGGCACGCTCTATCAAAGAATATTGTCATAGTGAACTTAATAAAAGAGTTCAAAAGGAGCCTGGATGCATTTCTTGAGTGTAATAACTTTACCGGTTAGAAGGCTTTTCGGGGCCTTGATTATGCCGGATGACTTGTACTTTATGTAGAAACCATGTCTCAGAACTAATACATTACACAAAAAGAGAGTCCAGCACTGTCACCAAAATCACTGTTGCCTTCTGTAGATTGAGAGCACATGAAGACTCCTTGGATCCTAGGGCATGTAGAACACGAATACAATAAGACTTCCAGCTCCAAGATTTGAAAAATTCTCAAACTTTATTGAACATCTTGTAAAAACCCGTCACCCACACCCATCATGAGCCGACGCGTAGAGATGAGCAAATCGAAGCTGATGAATACAAATTCAATACGAATTTCATGAAATATTCGATTTGCAACGAATGTCATTATTTCTATCGTGCGAGTCGCTTCATTAAACTCCATTTACTGTGGTCCAGGCTCCAGGGCATCTAAAATGGCGGATCCACATGTCAGTACATGGGGCAAGGAACGATGGGAAGGCGGGAAGGGAAGTAGGTGGGATGACCCTGAATCACATGCAGGATACAGCCTATCAGCAGCCAGTCACCCCTGTGATGTCACATCCCTATATATTCGGCAGCCATTATGCGGCTCGTCATATCATTAATTACACTGCATAGATATAGGACGGACATCGCTGTGTGTGTGTTACACAAAAGCTCATTCCAGCAGTGTTTCACCTCCTAGTAACATCAGCGTTCTGGTGGACAGAGAGCAGTGTTTTTTTCACAGAATTTTTTTTTTACTGCAGCCATTAAGCTCCCAATCACTTTCTTCAGCATTGTATTACAGAGAGGGGCAGAGAGCCGTGTGTTGCCGCATACATTTCAACAAGCTGCCTCAACTTCATAAACCTTAGCAGAGGAGGCAGGAAGAATTTTTCAGCGCAATTCTGTCTTTGTTTCACAACAACTCATCTGCTGGTTATACTCGTCTGTAGACGGTATAATACCCAGCAATCCATTCCTAATGGTCTTTGACAGAGTGCAGTTTTGTGTTTAGTTCACAGCTTTTTTGTGCTGCAGCACTGTTGTGTACTGCTGGTGCAAAAATATATTTTTTTTAAGTGTACTGTACCGCATTTTTTTGCCCTCATAAGTGCAAACCACATATGTACATCTGAGTAGTGTACTATTTTGTACCTGTTAATCTGTCAAGGGCCTAGATACTGTGAAAGTCCCGGCAAAAGTAATCATCGGCTGGTGTTTTATTAAAATACGCTTTTTTTTTTCCGCATACTGTACTGCATTTTTCTGCCCTCATAAGTGCATACCACTTACGTACATCTGAGTAGTGTACTATTTTGTACCTGTTAATCTGTCAAGGGCCTAGATACTGTGAAAGCCCAGGCAAAAGTAATCACCGGCTGGTGTTTTACTAAAATAAGCTTTTTTAAGCGTACTGTACCCCATTTTTCCTCCCTCATAAGTGCATACCACATACGTACATCTGAGTAGTGTACTATTTTGTACCTGTTAATCTGTCCAGGGCCTAGATACCGTGAAAGTCCAGGCAAAAGTAATCACTGGCTGGTGTTTTATTAAAATACGCTTTTTAAGCGTACTGTACCGCATTTTCCTGCCCTCATAAGTGCATACTACATACGTACATCTAAGTAGTGTACTATTTTGTACCTGTTAATCTGTCAAGGGCCTAGATACTGTGAAAGTCCAGGCAAAAGTAATCACCGGCTGGTGTTTTACTAAAATATGTTTTTTTAAGCGTACTGTACCACATTTTTCTGCCCTCATAAGTGCATACCTGATACCACATACTTACATCTAAGTAGTGTACTATTTTTTACCTGTTAATTTGTCAAGGGCCTACATACTGTGATAGTCCAGGCAAAAGTATTCACCGGCTGGTGTTGAACTCAGGTACTTTTTTAAGTGTACTGTAGTGAATTTTTCTGCCCTCATAATTGCATACCACATACCTACATCTAAGTAGTGTACTATTTTGTACCTGTTAATCTGTCAAGGGCCTATATACTGTGAAAGGACAGCTAATAGTACATACCTGCTGCTGTTCTAGACAAACACTGTTTTAAGCGTAGTGAAGTGTATTGTACTCCCCTGATATACGCAATAAGTATGTCAGGCAGAGTAGTGCCAGGACGTGCACAGTGGAGTGGCAGAGGCCTAAATTCATCAGGCGCAGGCAGAAGTCGCAGCAGAGTAGGGGCATGAGGCAGCCGGAGTCGCAGCAGTCGTGTCTCATACAGCAACCCAGCAGCCGTGATTGATCGGTTAACTCGGTCATCCACTTCATCCCAAGTGACATCCGACACCCCTAGTAAACAGTCAGTGGGTTCTTCAGACTCAACCCTCACCATGAGAAAGGACTTTCTAGTAAGGTGGTTAATACATTGTTCAAAATCTTAAATTTCAATGGTCTCCTCATGCTTCTGCCAACTCCAGGCTGTGCCATTCAGACACTATATGGTCTCCTCATGCTTCAGCCAACTCCAGGCTGTGTCATTCAGCCAATATATGGTTTACTGATGCTGCTGGGCCTGGGCCTAAACATTTTTTATGGTAGCACTAGCGACCATAAATCTTCAATTTAAATTTCAAAATTCATATTTTAATCTCAGGGATTGTGAAGCCCTAGTGTCTACTCATGCTGCTGCCAACTCCAGGCTGTGTCATTCAGCAACTATATGGTCTCCTCATGCTGCCAACACCTCCACGCTGTGTCATTCAGCCACTATATGGTCTCCTCATGCTGCCAACACCTCCACGCTGTGTCATTCAGCCACTATATAGTCTCCTTATGATTCAGCCACATTCAAGCTGTGTCATTCAGCCACTATATGGTCTCCTCATGCTGCAAACACCTCCGCGCTGTGTCATTCAGCCACAATATGGTCTCCTCCTGCTGCCAACATGTCCATGCTGTGTCCTTCAGCCACTATATGGTCTCATGCTGCCAACACCTCCACGCTGTGTCATTCAGCCACTATATGGTCTCCTCATGCTGCCAAAACCTCCACGCTGTGTCACTCAACCACTATATGGTCTCCTTATACTGATGCAACCTCCAGGCTCTGTCATTGTGCTGCCGTGCGGCAGTGATTCTAAAAGTGATGCCGGTAATCTGCATGTTATTCTGAATAACAGTATTATTTCATTACCCCAGCACACTCCATATGCGTTTTAGAACACAGCAAAGTGCTCTATACCCCTAGATAGATTTACTATTTACGATCCTATAGTAATGAGGCCGCTCTGGGTAAAGTCTACGGGCATTCAAACAACCCGAAACATTACATCTGCTGCTTCATGGAATTAAAGATTGCCATCCTTTGAGGATTTTTACCGAGTCTGCACGCAGGGGAACCCGCATTCTCGCGTTGCTTATATACTGCCAACAGTCTTCATATCCCATCCTCCTATCCCGTCCTCCTATCCTGTCCTCCCATCCCGTCCTCCTATCTCGAACTCCTATCCCGACCTCCTATCCCGACCTCCTATCCCGTCCTCATATCCCGTCCTCCTATCCCTCCTATCTCAACCTCCCATCTCGATCTCCTATCACATCCTCCTATCCCATCCTCCTATCCCGTCCTCCTATCCCGTCCTCCTATATCGACCTCCTAACCCGACCTCCTATCCCGACCTCCTATCTCGACCTCCTATCCCTTCATCCTATCTTGACCTCCTATCTCGACCTCCTATCTTTACCTCCTATCTCGACCTCCTATCCTGACCTCCTATCCCGACCTCCTATCCCATCCTCATATCCCGTCCTCCTATCCCTCCTATCCCAACCTCCTATCTCGACCTCCCATCTCGACCTCCTATCCCGTACTCCTATCCCGCCCTCCTATCCCATCCTCCTAAGTCAACCTAACTCGACCTCATATCCCGACCATCCCGTCCTCCTATCTCGACCTCCTATCTCGACCTCCTATCCCGTCCTCCTATCCCGTCCTCCTATCTAGACCTCCTATCGCGACCTCCAATCCCGACCTCCTATCCCGACCTCCTATCCCGACCTCCTATCCCGACCTCCTATCCCATCCTCCTATCTCTACCTCCTCTCCCGACCTACTATCCTGTCCTCCTATCTCGACCTCATATCCCATCCTCTTATAACGACCTCCTAACCCAATCATGCCGTCCTCCTATTTCGACCTCCTATTTCGACCTGCTATCTCGACCTCCTATCCCGACCTCATATCCCGACCTCCCATCCCGTCCTCATATCCCGACCTGTAATATGTGTACCAGGTATTGAAATATCTCTAGCTGTATGGAAGTTATGTGGGAACATACATTTCCCATTGATTTGCATGGAACTTTAAACAAAAACCCCGAACCTCACAAATGGGGTTAGTTAAGGGTTAAATTAACTATCCTATATTTTAAGTGGACATATAAGTAACATGTGACCAAGTATTATCGAAATATCTCCAGCCGTTTGGAAGTTATGCAGTAACATATATTTCCCATAGACTTGTATGGGACTTTAACAAAAATAAAAATTTAATTAAAAAAAAAACCTTTTTCACCCTCTTAAGGGTGGAATTTCAAAAAAATCCTTTCTTATTCCTTTTTACGTCTTAAAAACAACACCTGTGCAAAAATTCAGGTTTCTAGGTCCAAGGGTTTAGGCTGGGCTCTGATGAGTCAGGGAGTCAGGTCTTCTCTTTTTATATATAAGATGTATTAGCACATATCTATGTCAGTACATACGACTACATACAGTAGCCAAGCAGTCCTTAAGGAGGTACTGTCATTTGAAAAAACTTTGGCACGTGGACCAGACATGTCAAAGTTTAGATCGCATCAGGTCTCAGTCCTGAGACCCACTGCAATTTTTAGTTATAAGCTTGTAAAGTGTTCAACAGCCTGGCCAGCTGCTCCATTCAATATACTAATTCAGCGGTGCACTTCACCGTCTTATAACCTGTTGAGAGGAAAAGTTGCCCAGTTGCCCAGTTGCCCATAGCAACCAATCAGATTGATTCTTACATTCTCATCAAGGTCTCTGAAAAATGAAAGAAGCAAGCTGATTGGTTGCTATGAGCAACTGGGCAACTTTGCCTCTCCATAGATTTTGATAAATCTTCCCCTAAGACCCAGAATGATCTAAACTTTTGAGATGCATAGAAAGCATGTGAAAAGTTTGTTTCCAAATAACAGCACATTTACACTGAGCACATTTACACTGCACAATTTCTGAGCTGAGAAATTCTGCTTGGAAATTTCTGTGCAGCAGCCTCCAATTGTTTTCAAAGGGATTCTGCTGCACCATTCGCACTGCTGAAAATTAAAATTTCAGATACCGCTGAGAGAATAAAGATGCTATTTGTATTAGAATTTTCAGCAGTGTGTATATGCATTGCAAGGTTCATGTCTGAGCGCTCTTAGTACTTGCTCTGCACAGAATGTCCACTCAGACATCCCATAATGTGAATGCACTAACACTTTAAAGGGGTATTCCGGCTATAGATATCTTATCCCCTATTCAAAGGATAGGGGATAAGATGTCTGATCGAGGGGGGCCCACCGCTGGGACCCCATGCAATCTCCGTGCAGCACCCGCATTCTATGCAGGGCTGCTGCTCGAGTCTCCGAAACCTCTGCATTTCTGGGACTGGAGACGTGACATCATGCCACGCCCCCTCCATTCATGTCTAAAGAAATGGGGCGTGATGGCTGTCACACCCCTCCCATAGACATGAATGGAGGGTGCATGGGCGTGGCGTGACATCACATCTCCAGCGGCATCCCAGCGGTGGGCCCCCCGCAATCAGACATCTTATCCCCTATCTTTGTATAGGGGATAAGATGTCTATGGCCAGAATACCCTTTTAGGCCCTGGATAATGAGCTGACTGTCCATACAACATATGGTCCCTGATCACATCACAGTGATTCCCTGTGATACGATCAAATGTGGGTGCCCGTCTCTCTTTGTATACCACAATCAGCATTGATCACAGCATACAGAAGGTAAGATGGTGGAGGCGAAATCTCGAATCTCTTTATCTTGGGATAAAGCTCAGGGTTAAATGCTACATACTAGTAAGGTGTGTTGAAATCACTAAAATACATGAAGTACTGTACATACGGTAATACACAAAATACCGCTGCTGACTGTAGTGTTCAGGAATTTGTCTTCTCTGTGACGATAGGCACATACATCTGTAGGAGTGTGGACGTCATACATGGGTGGTGGATTTTTCCATTGCTTCATTTAGGTACGCATGTTTTGTATGAGAAGAATAAGTCTTTTCTCTGACACACTCTTTGGGGCAGATTTATCAAAACCAGTGTAGATAAAAAGTTGTCCAGTTGCCCATAGTAACCAATCAGATTGCTTCTCTTATTTTTCAGATGCCTTTTTAGAAATTTAACCCCTTAAGGACTCAGGGTTTTTCCGTTTTTGCATTTTCATTTTTTTCCTCATCACCTTCTAAAAACCATAACGCTTTCAATTTTGCACCTAAAATTCCATATGATGGCTTATTTTTTGCACCACCAATTCTACTTTGCAGTGACATTAGTAATTTTACCAAAAATTCGTTGTGCGACAAAATTTAAGAAAAAATGCCATTTTGTAAATTTTGGGGGCTTCCCTTTCTGCGCAGTACATTTTTCTGTAAAAATGTTACCTTCACTTTATTCTGTAGGTCCATACGGTTAAAATGATCCCCTACTTATATAGATTTGATTTTGTCGCACTTCTGGAAAAAATCATAACTACATGCAGGAAAATTTATACGTAAAAAATTGTCATCTTCTAACCCCTCTAACTTTTTTAATTTTTCCACTTACGGGCCGGTATGAGGACTCATTTTTTGTGCTGTGATCTAAAGTTTTTATCAGTACCATTTTTGTATTGATCTGACTTTTTGATCGCTTTTTATTCATTTTTCCATGATATAAAAAGTGACCAAAAGTACGGTATTTTTGACATTGGAATTATTTTGCGCCTACGCCATTGACCGTGCGGTTTAATTAATGATATATTTTTATAGTTCGGACACTTCCGCACGCAGCGATACCACATATGTTTATTTTTATTTACACAGTTTTTTTTATGGGAAAAGGGGGGTGATTCAAACTTTTATTAGGGAAGGGGTTAAATGATCTTTATTAACTTATTTTTTTTACATTTTTTTACAGTGTTATAGGTCCCATAGGAGGCTATAACACTGCACACACTGATCTTTTACACTGATCCCTGCAAAGCCATAGCTTTGCATTGATCAGTGTTATAGGCGGTCGATTGCTCAAGCCTGTAGCTCAGGCTTGGAGCAATCAATCGCTGATCGGATGCGACGGAGACAGGTGGGGGACCTCCGCTTGTGTGCTAGCTGATCGGGACATCGCAATTTTATCGCGATGGTCCCGATCTGCCTGACTGAGCTGCCGGGAAGCTTTCACTTTCATTTTAGATGCGGCGATCAACTTTGATTGCTGCGTCTAAAGGGTTAATAGCCGCACTCTATTGACCCAGGGTTCCAGCTATCATTAACCACCGGGACCGACCGCAGGGCTTACAGGTACACCCTGTGTCCTTAAGAGGTTATCCCCTTAAGGACTCAGGGTTTTTCCGTTTTTGCACTTTCGTTTTTTCCTCCTCACATTTAAAAATCATAACCCTTTCAATTTTGCACCTAAAAATCCATATGATGGCTTATTTTTTGCGCCACCAATTCTACTTTGCAGTGACATCAGTCATTTTACCCAAAAATCTACAGCGAAACGGGAAAAAAATCACAAAATTGAAGAAAAAACGCCATTTTGTAACTTTTGGGGGCTTCCATTTCTACGCAGTACATTTTTTGGTATCTTTATTCTGTAGGTCCATACGATTAAGATGATACCCTACTTATATAGATTTGATTTTGTCGTACTTCTGTAAAAAATCATAATTACATGCAGTAGTTCTGAAATTTTTAGCGGTACCATTTTTGTATTGATTGGACTTTTTGATCGCATTTTATTCATTTTTTCGTGATATAAAAAGCGACCAAAAATACGTTATTTTGGACTTTGGAATTGTTTTGTGCGTATGCCATTGACCGTGCAGTTTAATTAATGATATATTTTTATAGTTCGGACATTTATGCACGCAGCGATACCACATATGTTTATATTTATTTTTATTTACATGGTGTTTTTTTTATGGGAAAAGGGGGGTGATTTGAACTTTTATTAAGGAAAGGGTTAAATCACATTTATTACCTTTTTTTTTTTACACTTTTTTTTGCAGTGTTATAGCTCCCATAGGGACCTATAACACTGCACACACTGGGTGACATGTATGAAAGATTTCACACCTGTTCTGTGTGTATTTTTTTTGCGCAAAATTTTGCGCAAGCCCTTTTTTTTGCGCATTTTTTTGCGCACGTTTTGGTAGAGCATGTCCTCCAGATGTGGCCTAATCGGGGTACCTTGGAGTGACATCTATAGTACGCATGGATTTATTAACTGCATACTTTTCCTTTACACCAAAAATTTTGCCGCAAGAGCTGTTTTTTTTGCGCGAATATAAGCCATCTTGGACTTAAGTACAAGATGCTCTAAATCATTGATTCTATTTTCCAAAGAGTGGATTTAGGAGATTACTATATTTACCCGCAATTTATGAAGCTCATAGAGCTTGATTGATAAATTTAGCGCTTCTGCGCATAATTTATAATTTGGGAAAAGGGGTAAACTGCTTCTACCATACACAAATAATGATACATGTCCCCCACTGATCTTATACCCTGTTCACTGCAAAGCCATAGCTTTGCAGTGATCAGGGTTATCGGCGGTCGATTGCTCAAGGCTGAATCTCAGGCTTGGAGCAATCAATCGCCGAGGGGACACGCCGGAGGCAGGTAAGAGGACCTCTGCTCGTGTCCCAGCTGATCGGGACACCGCATTTTCACTGCGGTAGTCCCGATCAGCCCCGCTGAGCAGCCGGGAAGGTTTCACTTTCAGTTTAGACGCGGCGTTCAGCTTTGAATGCCGCGTCTAAAGGGTTAATAGCGAGCAGCACCGTGATCGCTGCCGCACGCTATTAGCCCCAGGTCCCGGCATCAGATACATGCCGGGACCGACCCGATATGACGCGGGGTCACCGCGTGACCCCACATTATATATTGCGGGAGCCGGCCAAGGACGTAAATATACGTCCTTGGTCGTTAAGGGGTTAAGAAGCAATCTGATTGGTTGCTATGGGCAACTGGGCATCTTTTTCTCTGCACAGGTTTTCTTATATCTTTCCATTTATGTTATGCTGTGACAGGAGCTCAGACTTATTCCTCAGGTTACTTATCCTGGCCTAGAGATTTAGACCGGTGTAATAAGGACTGACATAATAAGGTGGTCATACATCTTCTAAAGCTGTGAGCCGAATGCTTGTACAACAAACAGCAATCTCTTTCAAACCCCCTATACAGGTTCATATTCATGTGTTCTAAATGGAGAGAGGTGGAGGGTAGGCTGCTGCCAGTCTCCTCCTCCAGCAACTCATCCCTATGAGAACGATAGGATATGAAAGTTAAAATTCAGCATGTATGTTTGTTCTCTCCATTGACCTAATCTGAGGGTTTGTCAGAAGACCCTTCATATGATTTAGGGGTAAACTTTGAAAAAAGGAAGCTTGCGATGGCGCTGCTCAATCCGGTAAAATTCACGGGAGTCCAGATGTAAATGGTATCAAGGTTTATTGACACAAAATGCAAAGGAGAAAAAACATTTTACATAGTACAAAACGCGTTTCGGAAGTAAGCTCTCCCTTTGTCTCGACAGCCATCTTCTGACAAATGACGAAGGGAGAGCTTACTCCCGAAACGCGTTTTGTACTATGTCAAATGTTTTTTGTCCTTTTGCATTTTGTGTCAATAAACCTTGATACCATTTACATCTGGACTCCCGTGAATTTTACCGGATTGAGCAGCGCCATCGCAAGCTTCCTTTTTTTCAAAGTTTACCCCTACCGTATTTGCCGACCCCCTCGAGGATACCGGCCGGATCAGCGGGCTGCAGCTCCAGATGGCACATCTGTACCCCAACACGGAGGGGTTACATGCATGAACCTAAGTTTCACCCAAGGTGAGCACATTCCCACCCTAGTATCCAGGGACCCACCTGTCTCACAGAGTTAGGCTGGGTTCACACTACGTTTTTGCCATACTGTTTTCAATCCGTTTTTCTAAAGAAAACCGTATGGCAAAAAAAACGGATGGAACAGTATGGAAAAAAGTTAACCGTATGCGTTTTTAAACAGTATACTGTTTTTAAAAGTGCATACAGTTCCGTCAGTTTTTATTTAAAAAAAAACATACGTTTTTGAAAATTTTGTCCATTTTTAATGGGAGGGGTCTTGGGTGGGGACTTTAGGATTCAAATGCGCATGTGCAAAGTAAAAACATATACGTTTTTCACGTATGGAACCGTATACATGTGCGTCCATGTTAAAAAAAAACATATGCGGTTGCAGTACGGTTTTTAAACCGGAGACAAAATCGTGGTCAATCACAATTTTGACTCCGGTTTAAAAACCGTACTGCAACCGCATACGTTTTTTTTTTACATGGACGTCAATGGGAAACGCACATGTATACGGTTCCATACGGGAAAAACGTATGCGTTTTTACTTTGCACATGCGCATTTGAATCCTAAAGTCCCCACCCAAGACCCCTCCTATTAAAAATGGACAACATTTTCAAAAACGTATGGGTTTTTTTTAAATAAAAACTGACGGAACTGTATGCACTTTTAAAAACAGTATACTGTTTAAAAACGCATACGGTTTACTTTTTTCCATATTGTTCCATCCGTTTTTATGCCATACGGTTTTCTTTAGAAAAACGGATTGAAAACAGTATGGCAAAAACGTAGTGTGAACCCAGCCTTACACGAGGCACAGTCCTCTTTTTCTCCTGTCCTTATTTCTCGTAGTTTTCAACCTGCGGACCTCCAGATGTTGCAAAACTACAACTCCCAGCATGCCCGGACAGCCAACGGCTGTCCGGGCATGCTGGGAGTTGTAGTTTTGCAACATCTGGAGGTCCACAGGTTGGAGACCACTGCTTTAGACAGTCGGCTGGTCCAGGTGAAATTGTTGGGTTCGGCTGTCTTTTGTCTAATGTGTATGGGGTCATTTAGTCAAAAATAAGTATAAACAAGAGATACTATGGACATACTTCATGCAGTGAAAAAGATTTATCAAGCTGTCTTATAGTAGCACTGTCTTTGTTGCCCATAGCAACCAGATTTCATATATTGACAAGCTCTGGTAAAATGAAAGATGAGCTCTGATTGGTTGCTATGGGCAACAAAGACAGTGCTACTATAAGACAGTGTGATAAATCTTGCTCAGTGTATTTATTGTATAAATTAAACCTCTGAAAGTTAGTATACACTATATAGGGGGAGATTTATCAACACCCGTCCAGAGGAAAAGATGCTGAGTTGTCCATAGCAACCAATCAGATCGCTTCTTTCATTTTTGAAAAGGCCTGTGTAAAATGAAGGGTGCGTTCCCACAGGGCGTATACGCAGCGTATTTGACGCTGCGCAACATTTACGGCAGCAGCGGGAAATACGCTGCGTATTCCTTGCTCACTATACACACAGGGCTTTCCGGCGGCAGCCCTATGAGTGTAGTGAGTTTTAGAGGCGGGGCCGGGTGCCGACGTCACTGCAGCGCGCGGCTCCGCCTCCAAAACTCACTATACACATTGGGCTGCCGCCGGAAAGCCCTGAGTGTATAGTGAGCAAGGAATACGCAGCGTATTTCCCGCTGCTGCTGTAAATTTTGCGCAGCATCAAATACGCTGTGGGAACGCACCCGAAAGAAGCAATCTGATTGGTTGCTATGGGCAACTGGGCAACTTTTCCTCCGGATAGGTTGTCATAAATCTCCCCCTATATAGTTATGGGTATTTGGAAACCTGACCTCTGTATTTGAGCTTGTTGGACATCACATTCCAACACCATGTCCATAGAGTCGGCCTTCTGCCTCCACTTAATTTCTATGGAAATTTGTACCCAATCAGCAAAAATAAGAAATAAAAACTTTTGTAGGGTCAGGTAGTGATGTTGGGGCCTCTCACTATGCATTCCGGTAGGAAGCATTCCAAAAGCAATCACCAGATCCATGGTCACATTGCCAGATCCAACAATGGGCCGGAGAAAGCACATCCAGTGTCCCCCCACTACCCTCTCTTCCCCGCTACATGTCTGTGAGTATTTTTTAATAAAGAAGAAATTCTGCAAGCTACAAGTGGTGAATGGCCGATCTTTTCTTTTCATCTTCATTCAAGTGCATATGAACCTCTATCTGTGATCTGAGCACCACCATTAGCACATCAAGGGGTCCACTACCACCTATTATCCATGTCCTTACACTGGGACAGTGCAGTGCCGTGCTATCTTTGTCTTTCGTCGTTCGTTACAACAATGGAGAGGTGATTTTTTTTTTTTATACCACAAGCTTTAAAGGGGTACTCCCGTGGAAAACTTTTTTTTTTTTTTTTTTTATCAACTGGTGCCAGAAACTGATTTGTAAATTACTTCTATTAAAAAATCTTAACCCTTCCAGTACTTTTTAGGGGCTGTATACTAAAGAGAAATCCAAAAAAGAAATGCATTTCCTCTGATGTCATGATCACAGTGCTCTATGCTGACCTCTGCTGTCCAATTTAGGAACTGTCCAGAGCAGGAAAAAATCCCCATAGCAAGCATATGCAAAGATATCCAAAATATCTTTTATGGATTTCTCTTTAGTATACAGCCCCTAAAAAGTACTGGAAGGATTAAAAATGTTTAATAGAAGTGATTTACAAATCTTTTTAACTTTCTGGCATGAGTTGATTTAAAAAAAAAAGTTTTTCCACGGAAGTACCCCTTTAACCCCTTAACGACGCAGGACGTATATTTACGTCCTGCGCCGGCTCCCGCGATATGAAGTGGGATCACGCCGCGATCCCGCATCATATCGCGTCGGTCCTGGCGCTAATCAACGGCCGGGACCCGCGGCTAATACCACACATCGCCGATCGCGGCGATGTGCGGTATTAACCCTTTAGAAGCGGCGGTCAAAGCTGACCGCCGCTTCTAAAGTGAAACTGAAAGTGACCCGGCTGCTCAGTCGGGCTGTTCGGGACCGCCGCGGTTAAATCGCGGCGTCCCGAACAGCTGACCGGACACCGGGAGGGCCCTTACCTGCCTCCCCGGTGTCCGGTCGGCGAATGACTGCTCCGTGCCTGAGATCCAGGCAGGAGCAGTCAAGCGCCGATAATGCTGATCACAGGCGTGTTAATACACGCCAGTGATCAGCATAGGAGATCAGTGTGTGCAGTGTTATAGGTCCCTATGGGACCTATATCACTGCAAAAAAAATGTAAAAAAAAGTGTTAATAAAGGTCATTTAACCCCTTCCCTAATAAAAGTTTTTAGGGGCTGTATACTAAAGAGAAATCCAAAAAAGAAATGCATTTCCTCTGATGTCATGATCACAGTGCTCTATGCTGACCTCTGCTGTCCAATTTAGGAACTGTCCAGAGCAGGAAAAAATCCCCATAGCAAGCATATGCAAAGATATCCAAAATATCTTTTTTGGATTTCTCTTTAGTATACAGCCCCTAAAAAGTACTGGAAGGATTAAAAATGTTTAATAGAAGTGATTTACAAATCTTTTTAACTTTCTGGCATGAGTTGATTTAAAAAAAAAAAGTTTTTCCACGGAAGTACCCCTTCAACCCCTTAACGACGCAGGACTTATATTTACGTCCTGCGCCGGCTCCCGCGATATGAAGTGGGATCACGCCGCGATCCCGCATCATATCGCGTCGGTCCTGGCGCTAATCAACGGCCGGGACCCGCGGCTAATACCACACATCGCCGATCGCGGCGATGTGCGGTATTAACCCTTTAGAAGCGGCGGTCAAAGCTGACCGCCGCTTCTAAAGTGAAACTGAAAGTGACCCGGCTGCTCAGTCGGGCTGTTCGGGACCGCCGCGGTGAAATCGCGGCGTCCCGAACAGCTGACCGGACACCGGGAGGGCCCTTACCTGCCTCCCCGGTGTCCGGTCGGCGAATGACTGCTCCGTGCCTGAGATCCAGGCAGGAGCAGTCAAGCGCCGATAATGCTGATCACAGGCGTGTTAATACACGCCAGTGATCAGCATAGGAGATCAGTGTGTGCAGTGTTATAGGTCCCTATGGGACCTATATCACTGCAAAAAAAATGTAAAAAAAAGTGTTAATAAAGGTCATTTAACCCCTTCCCTAATAAAAGTTTGAATCACCCCCCTTTTCCCATAAAAAAAATAAAACAGTGTAAAAAAAATAAAAAATAAACATATGTGGTATCGCCGCGTGCGTAAATGTCCGAACTATGAAAATATATCATTAATTAAGCCGTACAGTCAATGGCGTACGCGCAAAAAAATTCCAAAGTCCAAAAAAGCGTATTTTGGTCACATTTTATACCATTAAAAAATGAATAAAAAATGATCAAAAAGTCCGATCAAAACAAAAATCATACCGATAAAAACTTCAGATCACGGCGCAAAAAATGAGCCCTCATACCGCCCCGTACGTGGAAAAATAATAAAGTTATAGGGGTCAAAAAATGACATTTTTAAACGTATAAATTTTCCTGCATGTAGCTATGATTTTTTCCAGAAGTGCGACAAAATCAAACCTATATAAGTAGGGTATCATTTTAACCGTATGGACCTTCAGAATAATGATAAGGTGTAATTTTTACTGAAATATGCACTGAGTAGAAACGGAAGCCCCCAAAAGTTACAAAATGGCGTTTTTTTTTTTCAGTTTTGTCGCACAATGATTTTGTTTTCCGTTTCGCCGTGCATTTTTGGGTAAAATGACTAATGTCACTGCAAAGTAGAATTGGTGATGCAAAAAATAAGCCATAATATGGATTTTTAGGTGGAAAATTGAAAGGGTTATGATTTTTAAAAGGTAAGGAGGAAAAAACAAAAGTGCAAAAACGGAAAAACCCTGAGTCCTTAAGGGGTTAACATGGCCTTGGACTATCTTTTTGGGATGAGCTGCTGTTATACCTAGATCCGTTTACTTGACACTAAAGGTGCTCATACACACGAGACAGCTGTCGAATGAACATTCATCCAGCCAACAGCTATCTGTCCCCACCCCTCCATACACATGAACATTTGGCTTGTGCTGTGAATGGAGATGAGAGAAGAGCACCTGCCATAATCCTCTAGTGGTGTCTTATCTATCCAAGAGCAAAATGATAGGGTAGTTGAGGTCCAACATGCATGATCCTTCTCTCCCCAGGTCGGGGGCCCCCATATGTATTAGACCAGCGCCTTCCAAACTGTGTTGGCAGCAGTCCCCTGAGGTGGCATGGCAGCTGCCGGGGAGCAGCTCTGGCTGCTGGGACTTCTGATGAGTGGTGCCCCTGACATCGGGCTGAGGAGCGGAGTGGGATGACATCTTTCGTCAGTGTACGAGGATATCACGCGTCAGACCTTTAAACCTGCAAAGCCTGCTGGTGCGCACTGAGAGACACAGGCCAGGTGAGAAATGGCACAGGGGAGGATCAAGGGGAGGCCATGAAGTGACACAGGGGGATCAAGAGGGAGGGGAATTAAATGGCACAGGGGGTTAGGAAATGGCACAGGGGGAGATTATGAGGGTGATAAAATGGTTAAGGGGTGATAAAATGGCACAGGGGGTAATGAAATAGCACAGGAGGTGATGGGGGATGAAATGGCACAGGGTGTGATGAAAGGGTGATGAATTGGCATGGGGGGGATGAAATGGCACAAGGGGGTGATAATGGGGTGATGAAGAGGCAAAACACCCCCCACATGCCAAGGGACAGTAGATTACTAAATGCATTACATACAGGGGAAACTCTAAAAATGTGAATATCGTGCAAAATTTAATTTATTTCAGCAATGCAACTCGTCAGCCGAAGGAAGCATGAAGTGCTCCAAAATCTCCTGGTAGACGGATGTGTTGTCCCTGGACTTAATGAAGCACAGTGACCAACACCAGCAGATGACATGGCTCCCCAAATCATATCATATATTGGGGATTTGGGGTTTTCATGAGCTGTAACCATAATGATCACAATTATGACCAATCAGGGCTTGAACTATCTTGTTTTGCATGTAATCAGTCTCTCTTATATCAGTTTCACCCTTTAAGTTGCATCACTGAAAGAAATTAACTTTTGCACAATATTAAAAATTTTTGAGTTTCACCTGTATGTATGTTTCTAAATACGTGGTGCCTGTTAATGGGATAGAAGAATCCTCCCGAGGATCTGGATGACTTTAAGTGGATTTCTCATTAGACATCATGTAAGAAGATAAGGAGCTACGTCTTAGCTGAGACAAGGACTAGTTATGGGCAGGTTTGTAGTCTGAACATTTAGTGAATGTTCTCATTCTTTAAAAGCAACCTTATATCCTTAAAGGGGTAATCCGCTCCTGGCATCTTATCCCCTATCCAAAGGATAGGGGATAAGATGTTAGATCGCCGCGGTCCCGCTGCTGCGGCACCCCGCCATCATTACTACACAGAGCGAGTTCGCTCTGTGCGTAATGACGGGCGATACAGAGGCCGGAGAAGCGTGACGTCATGGCTCCGCCCCTCGTGACATCACGGCCGTCCTCTTAATGCAAGTCTATGGTAGGGGGCGTGACGACCGCCACGCCCCCTCCCATAGACTTATATTGACGGGGGTGGGCCGTGACGTCACAAGGGGCGGAGCCGTGACATAACGATGCTCCGGCCTCTGTATTCCCCGTCATTACGTGCAGAGCGAACTCGCTCTGCGCAGTAATGATAGCGGGGTGCTGAAGCAGCGATCCCCGGGGTCCCCAGCAGCGGGACCCCGGCGATCTGACATCTTATCCCCTATCCTTTGGATAGGGGATAAGATGTCTAGGGGCGGAGCACCCCTTTAAGGCCCCTTTCACACAGCCGTTGCTTCCCGTTGAGAACAGCCGTTAAAGTCTCTCTTTTTTTGACACTTTAACAGTCGTTCTCTTGACGGGGAGCAACGGGTTATAACGGGTCCCGGCAGCTCCCATTTACTATTATGGGGGCCGCTGGGACCCGTTATTTTTTGACAGGAATAGCGGGACAAAAAGATGTCTCTCACTGTCATAAAGTTATAGAACTTTTTATTTATATATTGAGTAATCCTTAAAGGATTTTTCTATCTACAGAGCCAAATGACGGCTTGTATGTTTGTGTGATCAATTGTACTTTGCAATAGCACATTTTAACCATAAAACGTGCGGTAAAACAAAAAGAATATTATTTGTGGTAGGAAATTATAAAAACTGCAGTTTTTCATTTTTATGCAGTGTACATTACTGTAAAACTGACGTATTAACTTTATTTTGCGACTCACTACAATTAAAACTATTAAAACTATACCCATGTTTACATCGTTTTTTCTGTTACTGTATAATGTGACCAAAAATAAGCAATTTTGTTATTTGGAATTATTTTATGTTTACGCTGTTCACAACGTGGGACCATAAACATTATACTTGAATTGTTTGGACAATTCTGTATGTGGCGACAACAAATATAAAAAAAATTTTGTGTTTACATTTTTTTTTTAATCATAAATGGGAACATTTACATATTTATCAGGGGTTTTCTAGAAAGTTTTTAAACTTTTTTTAATGGAATATTTTTGCAGCTGCTCTCTGCTCTGGCTAATAGACAAATGACACATTGGGCCTGGGTGGTTCCTGGGTCCAGACATCACACTGCAGCTCAGGAAGAGGATTACATTAGGGAACCGGAGATGGACACTGGAAGCACCGCGGGAGCCCTGGAGGGGAGTACATGTTTACTTTTTCATATAACACACCTTGGTCATAGTTCTAACACCCCGCTTCCACCAGATGAAGGGTGATGTCCAGGTTGCAGTATTCAGAGAGTTTTAATGCATAATAAAATAATTTTAATAAAGGGTCAAGTCTAACATGGAGTCGAGTTCTATTACACATGCAGTAATTTGTACCTCAGTTACACCCTCTCTACTTAAAGGGGTATTCCGGGCAAATTTTTTTTATCCCCTATCCAAAGGATAGGGGATAAGATGTCTGATCGCGATCTCCCTGCAGCACCCGCATTCTGAATCTCCAGTTTTGGAAGCCTCTGGGTTTCCGTGACTGGGGACGTGACGTCACGCAACGCCCCCTCCATTCATGTCTATGGGAGGGGCGTGACAGCCGTCACGCCCCTCCCATAGACACGAATGGAGGGGGCGTGATGTCACGTCTCCAGTCCCGGAAACCTGGAGGTTTCCGAAACTGGAGATTCAGCACCTGCATAGAATGCGGGTGCTGCAGGGAGATCGCGGGGGGTCTCAGCAGTGGGCCCCCTGCGATCAGACATCTTATTCCCTATCCTTTGGATAGGGGATAAATGTTTTTGCCCGGAATAACCCTTTAATGTGGATGTCCAGAAACAGTGCCACCTATGTCCATGGGTTGGGCTTGGTAGTGCATTCAAGTGAACAATGTCCAGATGCGGTGCTGTTCTTAGTAGAGAAGCAAACTCTCTTTCGTAAATATTTTCTCCCTACCCTGAAAATTGGGTGTTCCTATGAATCCCTTCCATTATATTGTATTGATAGTGTAATCTAGCCTAATGTCGTTTCTTCGGCTATGGAGGCTACAAGACATGAAATCACAGTAGGCGTGAGTGAAAGAAATGGATGGGAGCCGTCATTTCGCACATGATTAATTATTATTTCGTCTCAGATTTTTTGTTTTATGAGGACAAACATAAGAGAACGTTCCGCAATTATTTCCCAATTGCCGTCTTCCAACAAAGAGAGCATACATCATAGCACTTTATATTGCTTCATAGAGGACAGTGCTGGCTCCAGGCCCGGCCCGCTCTCCACCTCAGTGTAAACACCTTAAGCCACTGTGACTCTGCTCCTTTCTTTACTTACACTGGAATGCACAACCTGAAAAGAACCCAAATTAAGCTCCTCACTCACAAGACAGAGAGGAGAAGTCAGGCTTCCTTGTTAGGTTCTTTCTTTCTTTTTTTTGCCTTATCAAAGTGAGCAAACTCCATTTGGAGACCTGAGTGACATCATTCCTGCTTAATACATGGATATTTGGGTCAATATTGACTAGGGTGGAGATAGTGAAGTTGTCCAGAGCTTTCTTCCTTAGATCAGGTCAGACCCCGGCGCCAGAGTCCTTTACAGATTGGAAGGAACTTTCTCGACCTTGTTGGAGGAGAAGATAGCCGTTTGATCTTGTTTATACAATTGTCGGATTAGCTGTGCAAACTGCACCCTTTCCTTGCTAAAACAGTCTTGAAATAACTGTTAGGTGCACAACAGAGTTAAAATGGTTACATCAAAAGAAAGAGATGGAAATATTAAGAAGTGAGATCTCAATTAAAACTTATGGAGGGCTAGTCTGACCTCTCAAAGTGCCAATGTAGGTCTAAACACCAACATACTCAAGCTATGAATAAACAACTAAGTATGTGCAGAGAGATGTAATATGGATCCATATATAACAAGAATGTGATAGAATAATCTCCTCCACATGGTACGATACTGGATCGGATGTCCTTCACTCTGTATGATATTGAAGTTGATCTCCTCTACACTATAATACAGGATCTTATCTCTAAACTATACAGTATATGATCTGATCTCCTTCACACTGTACAATACACTATCTGATCTGCACTTTATACAATACATGATCTGTTCTCTATACTATACAATACAGGATCTGATCTCTACGCTGTACAATACAGGATCTGTTCTCTATACTATACAATACAGGATCTGATCTCTACACTATACAATACAGGATCTGTTCTCTATACTATACAATACAGGATCTGATCTCTATACTGTACAATACAGGATCTGTTCTCTATGCTGTACAATACAGGATCTGATCTCTACACTATACAATACAGGATCTGTTCTCTACACTATACAATACAGGATCTGATCTCTATGCTATACAATACAGGATCTGTTCTCTATACTGTACAATACAGGATCTGATCTCTATACTGTACAATACAGGATCTGTTCTCTATACTATACAATACAGGATCTGATCTCTACGCTGTACAATACAGGATCTGTTCTCTATACTATACAATACAGGATCTGATCTCTACACTATACAATACAGGATCTGTTCTCTATACTATACAATACAGGATCTGATCTCTATACTGTACAATACAGGATCTGTTCTCTATGCTGTACAATACAGGATCTGATCTCTACACTATACAATACAGGATCTGTTCTCTACACTATACAATACAGGATCTGATCTCTATGCTATACAATACAGGATCTGTTCTCTATACTGTACAATACAGGATCTGATCTCTATACTGTACAATACAGGATCTGTTCTCTATGCTGTACAATACAGGATCTGATCTCTACACTATACAATACAGGATCTGTTCTCTACACTATACAATACAGGATCTGATCTCTATGCTATACAATACAGGATCTGTTCTCTATACTGTACAATACAGGATCTGTTCTCTATACTATACAATACAGGATCTGATCTCTATACTGTACAATACAGGATCTGATCTCTACGCTGTACAATACAGGATCTGTTCTCTATACTATACAATACAGGATCTGATCTCTACGCTGTACAATACAGGATCTGATCTCTACACTGTACAATACAGGATCTGTTCTCTATACTGTACAATACAGGATCTGATCTCCACCACACTGTACAATACAGGATCTGATCTCTACACTGTACAATACAGGATCTGATCACTACACTATACAATACAGGATCTGTTCTCTACACTGTACAATACAGGATCTGTTCTCTACACTGTACAATACAGGATCTGTTCTCTACACTATACAATACAGGATCTGATCTCTATACTATACAATACAGGATCTGTTCTCTATACTGTACAATACAGGATCTGATCTCCACCACACTGTACAATACACTATCTGATCTGCACTTTATACAATACATTATCTTATCTCCACCACACTGTACAATACAGGATCTGATCTCCACCACACTGTACAATACAGGATCTGATCTCCAGCACACTGTACAATACAGGATCTGTTCTCTATACTATACAATACAGGATCTGATCTCTACACTGTACAATACAGGATCTGATCTCTACACTGTACAATACAGGATCTGTTCTCTATACTATACAATACAGGATCTGTTCTCTATACTATACAATACAGGATCTGATCTCTACACTATACAATACAGGATCTGATCTCTACACTATACAATACAGGATCTGTTCTCTATACTATACAATACAGGATCTGATCTCTACACTGTACAATACAGGATCTGTTCTCTACACTATACAATACAGGATCTGTTTTCTATACTGTACAATACAGGATCTAATCTCTATCCTGTACAATACAGGATCTGATCTCCACCACACTGTACAATACAGGATCTGATCTCCTCCACACTGTACAATACAGGATCTGATCTCTACACTATACAATACAGGATCTGTTCTCTATACTATACAATACAGGATCTGATCTCTACACTGTACAATACAGGATCTGTTCTCTACACTGTACAATACAGGATCTAATCTCTATCCTGTACAATACAGGATCTGATCTCCACCACACTGTACAATACAGGATCTGATCTCCACCACACTGTACAATACAGGATCTGATCTCCAGCACACTGTACAATACAGGATCTGTTCTCTATACTATACAATACAGGATCTGATCTCTACACTGTACAATACAGGATCTGATCTCTACACTGTACAATACAGGATCTGATCTCTACACTATACAATACAGGATCTGTTCTCTACACTGTACAATACAGGATCTGTTCTCTACACTGTACAATACAGGATCTGTTCTCTACACTATACAATACAGGATCTGATCTCTATACTATACAATACAGGATCTGTTCTCTATACTGTACATTACAGGATCTGATCTCCACCACACTGTACAATACACTATCTGATCTGCACTTTATACAATACATTATCTTATCTCCACCACACTGTACAATACAGGATCTGATCTCCACCACACTGTACAATACAGGATCTGATCTCCTCCACACTGTACAATACAGGATCTGATCTCCACCACACTGTACAATACAGGATCTGATCTCCAGCACACTGTACAATACAGGATCTGTTCTCTATACTATACAATACAGGATCTGATCTCTACACTGTACAATACAGGATCTGATCTCTACACTGTACAATACAGGATCTGTTCTCTATACTATACAATACAGGATCTGTTCTCTATACCATACAATACAGGATCTGTTCTCTACACTGTACAATACAGGATCCGTTCTCTATACTATACAATACAGGATCTGTTCTCTACACTGTACAATACAGGATCTGATCTCTACACTATACAATACAGGATCTGATCTCTACACTATACAATACAGGATCTGTTCTCTATACTATACAATACAGGATCTGATCTCTACACTATACAATACAGGATCTGATCTCCTCCACACTATACAATACAGGATCTGTTCTCTATACTATACAATACAGGATCTGATCTCTACACTGTACAATACAGGATCTGTTCTCTACACTGTACAATACAGGATCTAATCTCTATCCTGTACAATACAGGATCTGATCTCCACCACACTGTACAATACAGGATCTGATCTCCTCCACACTGTACAATACAGGATCTGATCTCCACCACACTGTACAATACAGGATCTGATCTCCAGCACACTGTACAATACAGGATCTGATCTCTACACTATACAATACAGGATCTGTTCTCTACACTATACAATACAGGATCTGATCTCTACACTGTACAATACAGGATCTGATCTCTACACTGTACAATACAGGATCTGTTCTCTATACTATACAATACAGGATCTGTTCTCTATACTATACAATACAGGATCTGTTCTCTACACTGTACAATACAGGATCTGTTCTCTATACTATACAATACAGGATCTGTTCTCTACACTGTACAATACAGGATCTGTTCTCTATACTATACAATACAGGATCTGTTCTCTATACTATACAATACAGGATCTGATCTCTACACTATACAATACAGGATCTGATCTCTACACTATACAATACAGGATCTGTTCTCTATACTATACAATACAGGATCTGATCTGTATACTGTACAATACAGGATCTGTTCTCTACACTGTACAATACAGGATCTAATCTCTATCCTGTACAATACAGGATCTGATCTCCACCACACTGTACAATACAGGATCTGATCTCCACCACACTGTACAATACAGGATCTGTTCTCTATACTATACAATACAGGATCTGATCTCTACACTGTACAATACAGGATCTATTCTCTACACTGTACAATACAGGATCTGTTCTCTATACTATACAATACAGGATCTGTTCTCTACACTACAATACAGGATCTGATCTCTACCCTGTACAATACAGGATCTGTTCTCTATACTATACAATACAGGATCTGTTCTCTATACTATACAATACAGGATCTGTTCTCTATACTATACAATACAGGATCTGATCTCTACACTATACAATACAGGATCTGATCTCTACACTATACAATACAGGATCTGTTCTCTACACTATACAATACAGGATCTGTTCTCTATACTATACAATACAGGATCTGATCTCTACACTGTACAATACAGGATCTGTTCTCTACACTGTACAATACAGGATCTGTTCTCTATACTATACAATACAGGATTTGTTCTCTACACTACAATACAGGATCTGATCTCTACACTGTACAATACAGGATCTGTTCTCTATACTATACAATAGAGGATCTGTTCTTTATACTATACAATACAGGATCTGATCTCTACACTATACAATACAGGATCTGATCTCTACACTGTACAATACAGGATCTGTTCTCTATACTATACAATACAGGATCTGTTCTCTACACTGTACAATACAGGATCTGTTCTCTATACTATACAATACAGGATCTGTTCTCTACACTGTACAATACAGGATCTGTTCTCTATACTATACAATACAGGATCTGTTCTCTATACTATACAATACAGGATCTGATCTCTACACTATACAATACAGGATCTGATCTCTATACTATACAATACAGGATCTGATCTCTACACTGTACAATACAGGATCTGTTCTCTATACTGTACAATACAGGATCTGTCCTCTACACTATACAATACAGGATCTGATCTCTACACTATACAATACAGGATCTGATCTCTACACTGTACAATACAGGATCTGTTCTCTACACTGTACAATACAGGATCTAATCTCTATACTATACAATACAGGATCTGATCTCTACACTGTACAATACAGGATCTGATCTCTACACTATACAATACAGGATCTGATCTCTACACTGTACAATACAGGATCTGTTCTCTACACTGTACAATACAGGATCTGTTCTCTACACTGTACAATACAGGATCTGATCTCTATACTATACAATACAGGATCTGATCTCTACACTGTACAATACAGGATCTGTTCTCTATACTATACAATACAGGATCTGTTCTCTATTCTATACATTACAGGATCTGTTCTCTATACTATACAATACAGGATCTGATCTCTACACTATACAATACAGGATCTGTTCTCTACACTGTACAATACAGGATCTGTTCTTTATACTATACAATACAGGATCTGTTCTCTACACTGTACAATACAGGATCTGTTCTCTATACTATACAATACAGGATCTTTTCTCTATACTATACAATACAGGATCTGATCTCTACACTATACAATACAGGATCTGATCTCTACACTATACAATACAGGATCTGTTCTCTATACTATACAATACAGGATCTGATCTCTACACTGTACAATACAGGATCTGTTCTCTATACTGTACAATACAGGATCTGTCCTCTACACTATACAATACAGGATCTGATCTCTACACTGTACAATACAGGATCTAATCTCTATACTATACAATACAGGATCTGATCTCTACACTGTACAATACAGGATCTGTTCTCTACACTGTACAATACAGGATCTAATCTCTATACTATACAATACAGGATCTGATCTCTACACTGTACAATACAGGATCTGATCTCTACACTATACAATACAGGATCTGATCTCTACACTGTACAATACAGGATCTGTTCTCTACACTGTACAATACAGGATCTGTTCTCTACACTGTACAATACAGGATCTGATCTCTATACTATACAATACAGGATCTGATCTCTACACTGTACAATACAGGATCTGTTCTCTATACTATACAATACAGGATCTGTTCTCTATACTATACATTACAGGATCTGTTCTCTATACTATACAATACAGGATCTGTTCTCTATACTATACAATACAGGATCTGATCTCTACACTATACAATACAGGATCTGTTCTCTATACTATAAAATACAGGATCTGTTCTCTATACTATACAATACAGGATCTGTTCTCTATACTATAAAATACAGGATCTGTTCTCTATACTATACAATACAGGATCTGTTATCTATACTATACAATACAGGATCTGTTCTCTATACTATACAATACAGGATCTGTTCTCTATACTATACAATACAGGATCTGATCTCCTCCACACTGTACAATACAGGATCTGATCTCCACCACACTGTACAATACAGGATCTGATCTCCACCACACTGTACAATACAGGATCTGATCTCTACACTATACATTACAGGATCTGTTCTCTATACTATACAATACAGGATCTGTTCTCTATACTATACAATACAGGATCTGATCTCTATACTTTACAATACAGGATCTGATCTCTACACTGTACAATACAGGATCTGATCTCTACACTGTACAATACAGGATCTGATCTCCACCACACTGTACAATACAGGATCTGATCTCTACACTATACATTACAGGATCTGTTCTCTATACTATACAATACAGGATCTGATCTCTATGCTATACAATACAGGATCTGTTCTCTACACTATACAATACAGGATCTGTTCTCTATACTATACAATACAGGATCTGTTCTCTACACTATACAATACAGGATCTGATCTCTGTACTATACAATACAGGATCTGATCTCTATACTGTACAATACAGGATCTGATCTCTACACTGTACAATACAGGATCTGATCTCCTCCACACTGTACAATACAGGATCTGATCTCTATACTGTACAATACAGGATCTGTTCTCTACACTATACAATACAGGATCTGATCTCTACACTGTACAATACAGGATCTGATCTCCACCACACTGTACAATACAGGATCTGATCTCTACACTATACAATATACGATCTGATCTCTACACTATACAATACAGGATCTGATCTCCACCACACTGTACAATACAGGATCTGTTCTCTATACTATACAATACAGGATCTGATCTCTACACTGTACAATACAGGATCTGATCTCTACACTGTACAATACAGGATCTGTTCTCTACACTATACAATACAGGATCTGATCTCTACACTATACAATACAGGATGTGTTCTCTATACTATACAATACAGGATCTGTTCTCTACACTATACAATACAGGATCTGTTCTCTATACTATACATTACAGGATCTGTTCTCTATACTATACATTACAGGATCTGATCTCTATACTATACAATACAGGATCTGTTCTCTATACTATACAATACAGGATCTGATCTCTACACTGTACAATACAGGATCTGATCTCTACACTGTACAATACAGGATCTGATCTCTACACTATACAATACAGGATCTGATCTCTACACTATACAATACAGGATCTGTTCTCTATACTATACAATACAGGATCTGATCTCTACAATATACAATACAGGATCTGATCTCTACACTATACAATACAGGATCTGTTCTCTACACTATACAATACAGGATCTGATCTCTATACTATACAATACAGGATCTGTTCTCTATACTATACAATACAGGATCTGATCTCTACACTGTACAATACAGGATCTGATCTCTACACTATACAATACAGGATCTGATCTCTACACTATACAATACAGGATCTGTTCTCTATACTATACAATACAGGATCTGATCTCTACACTGTACAATACAGGATCTGATCTCTATACTATACAATACATGATCTGTTCTCTATACTATACAATACAGGATTTGTTCTCTATACTATACAATACAGGATCTGTTCTCTATACTATACAATACAGGATCTGTTCTCTATACTATACAATACAGGATCTGATCTCTACACTATACAATACATGATCTGTTCTCTATACTATACAATACAGGATCTGTTCTCTATACTATACAATACAGGATCTGATCTCTACACTATACAATACATGATCTGTTCTCTATACTATACAATACAGGATCTGTTCTCTATACTATACAATACAGGATCTGATCTCTACACTATACAATACAGGATCTGATCTCTACACTGTACAATACAGGATCTGATCTCTACACTGTACAATACAGGATCTGATCTCTACACTGTACAATACAGGATCTGATCTCCACCACACTATACAATACAGGATCTGATCTCCACCACACTGTACAATACAGGATCTGATCTCTACACTGTACAATACAGGATCTGTTCTCTATACTATACAATACAGGATCTGATCTCTATACTATACAATACAGGATCTGATTTCTATACTATACAATACAGGATCTGATCTCCACCACACTGTACAATACAGGATCTGTTCTCTACACTATACATTACAGGATCTGTTCTCTATACTATACAATACAGTGGCGGATCCAGGGGGGGGGCAACGGGGCAATTGCCCCCCCCCCCCCCCCCCCGAGATTGCTGCCCCCCGCTCCCTAGCATGGTGGAGCCGAAGCTGTAAGCTCCGGCTCCACCATTCACTAAACTTACACACACGCTGTGAGTACACAGCGTGTGTGCTGCGGGGATGAGATCCACTAAAGGCCGGCGCAATGACGTCTCATCATCGCGCCGGCGCCTGGAGGACCCGTCCCCGCGGCCTGCATAGTGTAAGTAAGGTTATGCTCAGGGTCCAGGGGATTAGGGAAACAGTATATGCGCCACTGTTAGGAGGAGGAGGGGGGGGGGGTCAGAGAAAAGGGAATATTTAATGAGGGTCTGCAGCGCAAAGCACAAGGGGGCATTATATGATATAATGCCCCCTGTTCTGTGTCCCACACTTATAATGCCCCCTGTCCTGTGCCCTTCACATATAATGTCCCCTGTGCTGTGCCCCTCACATAATGCCCCCTGTGCTGTGCCACACATATAAATTATATGTGTGGGGCACACAGCACAGGGGGCATTATATGTGTGGGGCACAGCACAGGGGGGCATTATATGATATAATGCCCCCCTGTCCTATGCCCCTCACATATAATGTCCCATGTGCTGTGCCCCTCACATAATGCCCCCTGTGCTGTGCCACACATATAAATTATATGTGTGGGGCACACAGCACAGGGGCCCCCCTGTCCTGTGCCCCTCACATATAATGTCCCCTGTGCTGTGCCCCTCACATGCCCCCTGTGCTGTGCCACACATATAAATTATATGTGTGGGGCACAGGGGGCATTATATGTGTGGGGCACAGCACAGGGGGGCATTATATGATATAATGCCCCCCCCCCTGTCCTGTGCCCCTCACATATAATGCCCCCTGTGCTGTGCCCCTCACATATAATGCCCCCTGTGCTGTGCCCCTCACATATAAATTATATGTGTGGGGCACAGCACAGGGGGCATTATATGTGTGGGGCACAGCACAGGGGGGCATTATATGATATAATGCCCCCTGCTCTGTGCCCCACACTTATAATGCCCCCTGTGTTGTTCCCCTCACATATATTGCCCCCTGTGGTGTGTCCCACACATATAATGCCCCCTGTGCTGTGCCCCTCACATATAATTCCCCATCATGCGCCCCTCATATATAATGCCCCCATCATGCGCCCCTCTCATATAATGCCCTCTGTGCTGTGCCCCTCACATATAATGCTCCTGTCATGTGCCCCTCACATATAATGCCCCCATTCTTTGCCTCTCACATATAATGCCCCCATCATGCGCCCCTCACATATAATGCCCCCTGTTCTGTGCCCTTCACATATAATGCCCCTATCATGCGCCCCTCACATATAATGCCCCCTGTGCTGTGCCCCTCACATATAATGTTCCTGTCATGTGCTCCAAACATATAATGCCCCCGGTGCTGTGCCCCTCACATATAATGCCCCCTGAGGGGACTGGACATGGGGCTTTATATGTGAAGGGCACAGCACAGGGGGCATTATATGTGAGGGGCGCATGATGGGGGCATTATATGTGAGGGGCACAGCACAGGGGGCATTATATGTGCGAGACGCATGATGGGGGCTTTATATATGAGGGGCGCATGATGGAGGCATTATATGTGAGGGGCAAAGAATGGGGGCATTATATGGGAAGGGCACAGCACAGGGGGCATTAAATGTGTGGGGCACATGACAGGAGCATTATATGTGAAGGGCACAGCACAGAGGGCATTATTATGTGGGGGGAACAGGACGGGTCATAATTATTATATGTAGGGGCACAAGATGGGGCATTATTACTATATGTGAAGGCACAGAGTGTTTTGCCTTTCAGAAGTATAGTGTATATTATGAGGAATTTCTGGGGTGGTACGTTTTTTAGGGGCCACAATACATTACGGTATTTTACTCAGGGGGTGCACTGCACAGCAAGTTATATTTAGAGAATGCACTGTGTGGTAGTATTAGATTTAGAGGGCACAATGTGTGTTAGTATTATATTCAGTGGGTACAGTGTGTGATAGTATTATATTTAGAGGGTGCAGTGTGTGAACGTATTATATTTAGAGGGTGCAGTGTGTGATAGTATTATATTCAGAGAGTGCAGTGTTTGGTAGTATTAAATTTAGAGGGCACAGTGTGTGGTAGTATTATATTCAGAGGGTGCAGTGTGTGGTAGTTTTATATTCAGAGAGTACAGTGTGTGGTAGTATTATATTCAGAGGGTGCAGTGTGTGGGAGTATTATATTCAGAGAGTACAGTGTGTGGTAGTATTATATTTAGAGGGCACAGTGTGTGATAGTATTATATTCAGAGGGTGCAGTGTGTGATAGTATTATATTCAGAGGGTACAGTGTATGGCGGTATTATATTCAGAGGGTACAGTGTGTTGTATATTCAGGGGGTACAGTGTGTCAGAATTATATTCAGAGGGTGTGTGCCAGTATTATATTCAAAGAATACAGTGTTTGGCAGTATTATAATAATTATTGTTTTCATATAGAGGATAAGAATGCGCTGACATAGTGAGGAGACGTCTGGGCATCAAGTTCTGCAGAGAGAAGCTTTAGCTGGAACAAATCCTGGCGGTATGTACCAGCTGAATTAGATAAGGAAAGACTATAGAGAAGACGTCACCTGTAATCACTGATATCATTGTGTATTCTCCTCACTATAGAGAAGACGTCACCTGTAATCACTGATATCATTGTGTATTCTCCTCACTATAGAGAAGACGTCACCTGTAATCACTGATCTCTATAGTGAGGAGAATACACAATGATATCAGTGATTACAGGTGACGTCTTCTCTATAGTGAGGAGAATACACAATGATATCAGTGATTACAGGTGACGTCTTCTCTATAGTGAGGAGAATACACAATGATATCAGTGACTACAGGTGACATCTTCTCTATAGTGAGGAGAATACACAATGATATCAGTGACTACAGGTGACATCTTCTCTATAGTGAGGAGAATACACAATGATATCAGTGACTACAGGTGACGTCTTCTCTATAGTGAGGAGAATACACAATGATATCAGTGACTACAGGTGACATCTTCTCTATAGTGAGGATAATACACAGTGATAGCAGTGATACACAATGATAAGACGTCACCTGTAGTCACTGATATCACTGTGTATTCTCCTCACTATAGAGGAGACGTCACCTGTAATCACTGATATCATTGTGTATTCTCCTCACTATAGAAAAGAGGTCATCTGTAGTCACTGATCTCATTCTGTATTCTCTTCACTATGTCCCATCAGAGCTGTAGTCACTTGTAAGTTCTGCAGTTATGATGGGTGAAACAACAACTCCCAGCATCCCCTTACCACTGCTTAGGTCATACTGGGAGCTGTAGTTTTAAATGGTAAAAACTTCTTTAGCACTTTCCCATTCTGTGGCAATTGGTATATTTGATTATTATTCTGACATATGAGCACGGCCTAAGAGTCTTAAACAAGGTTAGAACTGTATGATATATTTAATAATATTGTAAGTTCCGTAATCTTATTTTCTGTCTGCCAACACAAAATACTCTAATAGTGCCCCTCCCGAGACTCCACTCTGTATCCGCCCCTGATACAATACAGGATCTGTTCTCTATACTATACAATACAGGATCTGATCTCTACACTGTACAATACAGGATCTGTTCTCTATACTATACAATACAGGATCTGATCTCTACACTATACAATACAGGATCTGTTCTCTATACTATATAATACAGGATCTGATCTCTACACTGTACAATACAGGATCTGTTCTCTATACTATACAATACAGGATCTGTTCTCTACACTATACAATACAGGATCTGATCTCTACACTATACAATACAGGATCTGATCTCTATACTATACAATACAGGATCTGTTCTCTATACTATACAATACAGGATCTGATTTCTATACTGTACAATATAGGATCTGATCTCCACCACACTGTACAATACAGGATCTGATCTCCACCACACTGTACAATACAGGATCTGATCTCAACCAAACTGTACAATACAGGATCTGATCTCCACCACACTGTACAATACAGGATCTGATCTCCTCCACACTGTACAATACAGGATCTGTTCTCTATACTATACAATACAGGATCTGTTCTCTATACTATACAATACAGGATCTGTTCTCTATACTATACAATACAGGATCTGTTCTCTATACTATACAATACAGGATCTGTTCTCTACACTATACAATACAGGATCTGATCTCTACACTGTACAATACAGGATCTGATCTCTACACTGTACAATACAGGATCTGTTCTCTATACTGTACAATACAGGATCTGTTCTCTATACTATACAATACAGGATCTGATCTCTACACTATACAATACAGGATCTGTTCTCTACACTATACAATACAGGATCTGATCTCTATACTATACAATACAGGATCTGATCTCTACACTGTACAATACAGGATCTGATCTCTACACTATACAATACAGGATCTGTTCTCTATACTATACAATACAGGATCTAATCTTTACACTATACAATACAGGATCTGTTCTCTATACTATACAATACAGGATCTGTTCTCTATACTGTACAATACAGGATCTGTTCTCTATACTATACAATACAGGATCTGTTCTCTATACTATACAATACAGGATCTGTTCTCTATACTATACAATACAGGATCTGTTCTCTACACTATACAATACAGGATCTGTTCTCTATACTATACAATACAGGATCTGTTCTCTATACTATACAATACAGGATCTGTTCTCTATACTATACAATACAGGATCTGTTCTCTACACTATACAATACAGGATCTGATCTCTACACTGTACAATACAGGATCTGATCTCTACACTGTACAATACAGGATCTGTTCTCTATACTGTACAATACAGGAACTGTTCTCTATGCTATACAATACAGGATCTGTTCTCTACACTATATAATACAGGATCTGATCTCTACACTATACAATACAGGATCTGATCTCTACACTATACAATACAGGATCTGTTCTCTACACTATACAATACAGGATCTGTTCTCTACACTATATAATACAGGATCTGATCTCTACACTATACAATACAGGATCTGTTCTCTATACTGTACAATACAGGATCTGATCTCTATACTATACAATACAGGATTTGATCTCTATACTGTACAATACAGGATCTGTTCTCTATACTATACAATACAGGATCTGTTCTCTATACTGTACAATACAGGATCTGTTCTCTATACTATACAATACAGGATCTGTTCTCTATACTATACAATACAGGATCTGTTCTCTATACTATACAATACAGGATCTGTTCTCTATACTATACAATACAGGATCTGTTCTCTATACTATACAATACAGGATCTGTTCTCTATACTATACAATACAGGATCTGTTCTCTATACTATACAATACAGGATCTGTTCTCTATACTATACAATACAGGATCTGTTCTCTATACTATACAATACAGGATCTGTTCTCTATACTATACAATACAGGATCTGTTCTCTATACTATACAATACAGGATCTGTTCTCTATACTATACAATACAGGATCTGTTCTCTATACTATACAATACAGGATCTGATCTCTATACTATACAATACAGGATCTGTTCTCTACACTATACAATAAATGATCTGATCTCTATACTATACAATACAGGATCTGTTCTCTATACTATACAATACAGGATCTGATCTCTATACTATACAATACAGGATCTGTTCTCTATACTATACAATACAGGATCTGATCTCTATACTATACAATACATGATCTTATCTCCACCACACTGTACAATACAGGATCTGATCTCTATACTATACATTACAGGATCTGTTCTCTACACTGTACAATACAGGATCTGTTCTCTATACTATACAATACAGGATCTGTTCTCTACACTATACAATACAGGATCTGATCTCCTCCACACTGTACAATATAGGATCTGATCTCTACACTGTACAATACAGGATCTGTTCTCTATACTATACAATACAGGATCTGATCTCTATACTATACAATACAGGATCTGATCTCTACGCTGTACAATACAGGATCTGTTCTCTATACTATACAATACAGGATCTGATCTCTACACTATACAATACAGGATCTGATCTCTATACTATACAATACAGGATCTGTTCTCTATACTATACAATACAGGATCTGATCTCTATACTATACAATACAGGATCTGATCTCTACGCTGTACAATACAGGATCTGTTCTCTATAATATACAATACAGGATCTGATCTCTACACTATACAATACAGGATCTGATCTCTATACTATACAATACAGGATCTGCTCTCTACACTATACAATACAGGATCTGTTCTCTATACTATACAATACAGGATCTAATCTCTACACTATACAATACAGGATCTGTTCTCTACACTATACAATACAGGATCTGATCTCCTCCACACTGTACAATACAGGATCTGTTCTCTATACTGTACAATACAGGATCTGTTCTCTATACTATACAATACAATACAGGATCTGTTATCTATACTGTACAATACAGGATCTGATCTCTACACTGTACAATACAGGATCTGATCTCTACACTATACAATACAGGATCTGTTCTCTATACTATACAATACAGGATCTAATCTCTACACTATACAATACAGGATCTGTTCTCTATACTATACAATACATGATCTGTTCTCTATACTATACAATACAGGATCTGTTCTCTATACTATACAATACATGATCTTATCTCCACCACACTGTACAATACAGGATCTGTTCTCTATAGTATACAATACAGGATCTGTTCTCTACACTGTACAATACAGGATCTGATCTCTATACTGTACAATACAGGATCTAATCTCTATACTATACAATACAGGATCTGATCTCTACACTATACAATACAGGATCTGTTCTCTATACTATACAATACAGGATCTAATCTCTACACTATACAATACAGGATCTGTTCTCTATACTATACAATACATGATCTGTTCTCTATACTATACAATACAGGATCTGTTCTCTATACTATACAATACATGATCTTATCTCCACCACACTGTACAATACAGGATCTGTTCTCTATAGTATACAATACAGGATCTGTTCTCTACACTGTACAATACAGGATCTGATCTCTACACTGTACAATACAGGATCTGTTCTCTATACTATACAATACAGGATCTGTTCTCTACACTGTACAATACAGGATCTGATCTCTACACTGTACAATACAGGATCTGTTCTCTATACTATACAATACAGGATTTGTTCTCTACACTACAATACAGGATCTGATCTCTACACTATACAATACAGGATCTGATCTCTATACTATACAATACAGGATCTGTTCTCTATACTATACAATACAGGATCTGATTTCTATACTGTACAATATAGGATCTGATCTCCACCACACTGTACAATACAGGATCTGATCTCCACCACACTGTACAATACAGGATCTGATCTCAACCAAACTGTACAATACAGGATCTGATCTCCACCACACTGTACAATACAGGATCTGATCTCCTCCACACTGTACAATACAGGATCTGTTCTCTATACTATACAATACAGGATCTGTTCTCTATACTATACAATACAGGATCTGTTCTCTATACTATACAATACAGGATCTGTTCTCTATACTATACAATACAGGATCTGTTCTCTACACTATACAATACAGGATCTGATCTCTACACTGTACAATACAGGATCTGATCTCTACACTGTACAATACAGGATCTGTTCTCTATACTGTACAATACAGGATCTGTTCTCTATACTATACAATACAGGATCTGATCTCTACACTATACAATACAGGATCTGTTCTCTACACTATACAATACAGGATCTGATCTCTATACTATACAATACAGGATCTGATCTCTACACTGTACAATACAGGATCTGATCTCTACACTATACAATACAGGATCTGTTCTCTATACTATACAATACAGGATCTAATCTTTACACTATACAATACAGGATCTGTTCTCTATACTATACAATACAGGATCTGTTCTCTATACTGTACAATACAGGATCTGTTCTCTATACTATACAATACAGGATCTGTTCTCTATACTATACAATACAGGATCTGTTCTCTATACTATACAATACAGGATCTGTTCTCTACACTATACAATACAGGATCTGTTCTCTATACTATACAATACAGGATCTGTTCTCTATACTATACAATACAGGATCTGTTCTCTATACTATACAATACAGGATCTGTTCTCTACACTATACAATACAGGATCTGATCTCTACACTGTACAATACAGGATCTGATCTCTACACTGTACAATACAGGATCTGTTCTCTATACTGTACAATACAGGAACTGTTCTCTATGCTATACAATACAGGATCTGTTCTCTACACTATATAATACAGGATCTGATCTCTACACTATACAATACAGGATCTGATCTCTACACTATACAATACAGGATCTGTTCTCTACACTATACAATACAGGATCTGTTCTCTACACTATATAATACAGGATCTGATCTCTACACTATACAATACAGGATCTGTTCTCTATACTGTACAATACAGGATCTGATCTCTATACTATACAATACAGGATTTGATCTCTATACTGTACAATACAGGATCTGTTCTCTATACTATACAATACAGGATCTGTTCTCTATACTGTACAATACAGGATCTGTTCTCTATACTATACAATACAGGATCTGTTCTCTATACTATACAATACAGGATCTGTTCTCTATACTATACAATACAGGATCTGTTCTCTATACTATACAATACAGGATCTGTTCTCTATACTATACAATACAGGATCTGTTCTCTATACTATACAATACAGGATCTGTTCTCTATACTATACAATACAGGATCTGTTCTCTATACTATACAATACAGGATCTGTTCTCTATACTATACAATACAGGATCTGTTCTCTATACTATACAATACAGGATCTGTTCTCTATACTATACAATACAGGATCTGTTCTCTATACTATACAATACAGGATCTGTTCTCTATACTATACAATACAGGATCTGATCTCTATACTATACAATACAGGATCTGTTCTCTACACTATACAATAAATGATCTGATCTCTATACTATACAATACAGGATCTGTTCTCTATACTATACAATACAGGATCTGATCTCTATACTATACAATACAGGATCTGTTCTCTATACTATACAATACAGGATCTGATCTCTATACTATACAATACATGATCTTATCTCCACCACACTGTACAATACAGGATCTGATCTCTATACTATACATTACAGGATCTGTTCTCTACACTGTACAATACAGGATCTGTTCTCTATACTATACAATACAGGATCTGTTCTCTACACTATACAATACAGGATCTGATCTCCTCCACACTGTACAATATAGGATCTGATCTCTACACTGTACAATACAGGATCTGTTCTCTATACTATACAATACAGGATCTGATCTCTATACTATACAATACAGGATCTGATCTCTACGCTGTACAATACAGGATCTGTTCTCTATACTATACAATACAGGATCTGATCTCTACACTATACAATACAGGATCTGATCTCTATACTATACAATACAGGATCTGTTCTCTATACTATACAATACAGGATCTGATCTCTATACTATACAATACAGGATCTGATCTCTACGCTGTACAATACAGGATCTGTTCTCTATAATATACAATACAGGATCTGATCTCTACACTATACAATACAGGATCTGATCTCTATACTATACAATACAGGATCTGCTCTCTACACTATACAATACAGGATCTGTTCTCTATACTATACAATACAGGATCTAATCTCTACACTATACAATACAGGATCTGTTCTCTACACTATACAATACAGGATCTGATCTCCTCCACACTGTACAATACAGGATCTGTTCTCTATACTGTACAATACAGGATCTGTTCTCTATACTATACAATACAATACAGGATCTGTTATCTATACTGTACAATACAGGATCTGATCTCTACACTGTACAATACAGGATCTGATCTCTACACTATACAATACAGGATCTGTTCTCTATACTATACAATACAGGATCTAATCTCTACACTATACAATACAGGATCTGTTCTCTATACTATACAATACATGATCTGTTCTCTATACTATACAATACAGGATCTGTTCTCTATACTATACAATACATGATCTTATCTCCACCACACTGTACAATACAGGATCTGTTCTCTATAGTATACAATACAGGATCTGTTCTCTACACTGTACAATACAGGATCTGATCTCTATACTGTACAATACAGGATCTAATCTCTATACTATACAATACAGGATCTGATCTCTACACTATACAATACAGGATCTGTTCTCTATACTATACAATACAGGATCTAATCTCTACACTATACAATACAGGATCTGTTCTCTATACTATACAATACATGATCTGTTCTCTATACTATACAATACAGGATCTGTTCTCTATACTATACAATACATGATCTTATCTCCACCACACTGTACAATACAGGATCTGTTCTCTATAGTATACAATACAGGATCTGTTCTCTACACTGTACAATACAGGATCTGATCTCTACACTGTACAATACAGGATCTGTTCTCTATACTATACAATACAGGATCTGTTCTCTACACTGTACAATACAGGATCTGATCTCTACACTATATAATACAAGATCTGTTCTCTACACTATACAATACAGGATCTGATCTCTACACTATACAATACAGGATCTGATCTCTATACTATACAATACAGGATCTGTTCTCTATACTATACAATACAGGATCTGTTCTCTATACTATACAATACAGGATCTGTTCTCTATACTATACAATACAGGATCTGTTCTCTATACTATATAATACAGGATCTGATCTCTATACTATACAATACAGGATCTGTTCTCTACACTATACAATAAATGATCTGATCTCTATACTATACAATACAGGATCTGTTCTCTATACTATACAATACAGGATCTGTTCTCTATACTATACAATACAGGATCTGTTCTCTATACTATACAATACAGGATCTGTTCTCTATACTATACAATACAGGATCTGTTCTCTATTCTATACAATACAGGATCTGTTCTCTATACTATACAATACAGGATCTGTTCTCTATACTATACAATACAGGATCTGTTCTCTATACTATATAATACAGGATCTGATCTCTATACTATACAATACAGGATCTGTTCTCTACACTATACAATAAATGATCTGATCTCTATACTATACAATACAGGATCTGTTCTCTATACTATACAATACAGGATCTGTTCTCTATACTATACAATACAGGATCTGATCTCTACACTATACAATACAGGATCTGTTCTCTATACTATACAATACAGGATCTGTTCTCTCTACTATGCAATACAGGATCTGTTCTCTATACTATACAATACATGATCTGTTCTCTATACTATACAATACAGGATCTGTTCTCTATACTATACAATACATGATCTTATCTCCACCACACTGTACAATACAGGATCTGTTCTCTATAGTATACAATACAGGATCTGTTCTCTACACTGTACAATACAGGATCTGATCTCTACACTGTACAATACAGGATCTGTTCTCTATACTATACAATACAGGATCTGATCTCTACACTATATAATACAAGATCTGTTCTCTACACTATACAATACAGGATCTGATCTCTACACTATACAATACAGGATCTGATCTCTATACTATACAATACAGGATCTGTTCTCTATACTATACAATACAGGATCTGTTCTCTATACTATACAATACAGGATCTGTTCTTTATACTATACAATACAGGATCTGTTCTCTATACTATACAATACAGGATCTGTTCTCTATACTATATAATACAGGATCTGATCTCTATACTATACAATACAGGATCTGTTCTCTACACTATACAATAAATGATCTGATCTCTATACTATACAATACAGGATCTGTTCTCTATACTATACAATACAGGATCTGTTCTCTATACTATACAATACAGTGTTACGCCGAGCGCTCCGGGTTCCCGCTCCTCCCCGGAGCGCTCGCTACACTCTCGCTCCCGCAGCGCCCCGGTCAGATCCACTGACCGGGTGCGCTGCGATACCGCCTCCAGCCGGGATGCGATTCGCGATGCGGGTGGCGCCCGCTCGCGATGCGCACCCCGGCTCCCGTACCTGACTCGCTCTCCGTCGGTCCTGTCCCGGCGCGCGCGGCCCCGCTCCCTAGGGCGCGCGCGCGCCGGGTCTCTGCGATTTAAAGGGCCACTGCGCCGCTGATTGGCGCAGTGGTTCTAATCAGTGTGTTCACCTGTGCACTCCCTATGTATACCTCACTTCCCCTGCACTCCCTCGCCGGATCTTGTTGCCATTGTGCCAGTGAAAGCGTTCCCTTGTGTGTTCCTAGCCTGTATTCCAGACCTCCTGCCGTTGCCCCTGACTACGATCCTTGCTGCCTGCCCCGACCTTCTGCTACGTCCGACCTTGCTTCTGTCTACTCCCTTGTACCGCGCCTATCTTCAGCAGTCAGAGAGGTTGAGCCGTTGCTAGTGGATACGACCTGGTCACTACCGCCGCAGCAAGACCATCCCGCTTTGCGGCGGGCTCTGGTGAATACCAGTAGTGACTTAGAACCGGTCCACTAGCACGGTCCACGCCAATCCCTCTCTGGCACAGAGGATCCACCTCCTGCCAGCCGGCATCGTGACAGTAGATCCGGCCATGGATCCCGCTGAAGTTCCTCTGCCAGTTGTCGCCGACCTCACCACGGTGGTCGCCCAGCAGTCACAACAGATAGCGCAACAAGGCCACCAGCTGTCTCAACTGACCGTGATGCTACAGCAGCTACTACCACAGCTTCAGCAATCATCTCCTCCGCCAGCTCCTGCACCTCCTCCGCAGCGAGTGGCCGCCTCAGGCCTACGACTATCCTTGCCGGATAAATTTGATGGGGACTCTAAGTTTTGCCGTGGCTTTCTTTCACAATGTTCCCTGCACTTGGAGATGATGTCGGACCAGTTTCCTACTGAAAGGTCTAAGGTGGCTTTCGTAGTCAGCCTTCTGTCTGGAAAAGCTCTGTCATGGGCCACACCGCTCTGGGACCGCAATGACCCCGTCACTGCCTCTGTACACTCCTTCTTCTCGGAAATTCGAAGTGTCTTTGAGGAACCTGCCCGAGCCTCTTCTGCTGAGACTGCCCTGCTGAACCTGGTCCAGGGTAATTCTTCCGTTGGCGAGTACGCCGTGCAATTCCGTACTCTTGCTTCAGAACTTTCCTGGAATAATGAGGCCCTCTGCGCGACCTTTAAAAAAGGCCTATCCAGCAACATTAAAGATGTTCTGGCCGCACGAGAAATTCCTGCTAACCTACATGAACTCATTTATCTAGCCACTCGCATTGACATGCGTTTTTCCGAAAGGCGTCAGGAACTCCGCCAGGATATGGACTTTGTTCGCACGAGGCGTTTTTTCTCCCCGGCTCCTCTCTCCTCTGGTCCTCTGCAATCCGTTCCTGTGCCTTCCGCCGTGGAGGCTATGCAAGTTGACCGGTCTCGCCTGACACCTCAAGAGAGGACACGACGCCGCATGGAGAATCTCTGCCTGTACTGTGCCGGTACCGAACACTTCCTGAAGGATTGTCCTATCCGTCCTCCCCGCCTGGAAAGACGTACGCTGACTCCGCACAAAGGTGAAACAGTCCTTGATGTCAACTCTGCTTCTCCACGTCTTACTGTGCCTGTGCGGATATCTGCCTCTACCTTCTCCTTCTCCACTAAGGCCTTCTTGGACTCCGGATCTGCAGGAAACTTTATTTTGGCCTCTCTCATCAACAGGTTCAACATCCCAGTGACCAGTCTCGCCAGACCTCTCTACATCAATTGCGTTAACAATGAAAGATTGGACTGTGCCGTGCGTTACCGCACGGAACCCCTCCTAATGTGCATCGGACCTCACCACGAAAAAATTGAGTTTTTGGTCCTCTCCAATTGCACTTCCGAAATTCTCCTTGGACTACCCTGGCTTCAACACCATTCCCCAACCCTGGATTGGTCCACAGGGGAGATCAAGAGTTGGGGTCCCTCTTGTTTCAAGGACTGCCTTAAACCGGTTACCAGTACTCCTTGCCGTGACCCTGTGGTTCCCCCTGTAACCGGTCTCCCTAAGGCCTATATGGACTTTGCGGATGTTTTTTGCAAAAAACAAGCTGAGACTCTACCTCCTCACAGGCCTTATGACTGTCCTATTGACCTCCTCCCGGGCACTACTCCACCCCGGGGCAGAATTTATCCTCTTTCTGCCCCAGAGACTCTTGCTATGTCTGAGTACATCCAGGAAAATTTAAAAAAGGGCTTTATCCGCAAATCCTCCTCTCCTGCCGGAGCCGGATTTTTCTTTGTGTCCAAAAAAGATGGCTCCCTACGTCCTTGCATTGACTACCGCGGTCTTAATAAAATCACGGTAAAGAACCGCTACCCTCTACCTCTCATCTCTGAACTCTTTGATCGCCTCCAAGGTGCCCACATCTTTACCAAACTGGACTTAAGAGGTGCTTATAATCTCATCCGCATCAGAGAGGGGGATGAATGGAAAACGGCATTTAACACTAGAGATGGACACTTTGAGTATCTGGTCATGCCCTTTGGCCTGTGCAACGCCCCTGCCGTCTTCCAAGACTTTGTTAATGAAATTTTTTGTGATCTCTTATATTCCTGTGTTGTTGTGTATCTGGACGATATCCTGATTTTTTCTGCCAACCTAGAAGAACACCGCCAGCATGTCCGCATGGTTCTTCAGAGACTTCGTGATAATCAACTTTATGCCAAAATGGAGAAATGTCTGTTTGAATGTCAATCTCTTCCTTTCCTAGGATACTTGGTCTCTGGCCAGGGACTACAAATGGATCCAGACAAACTCTCTGCCGTCTTAGATTGGCCACGCCCCTCCGGACTCCGTGCTATCCAACGTTTTTTGGGGTTCGCCAATTATTACAGACAATTTATTCCACATTTTTCCACCATTGTGGCTCCTATCGTGGCTTTAACCAAAAAGAATGTCAATCCTAAGTCATGGCCTCCTCAAGCGGAAGACGCCTTTAAACAGCTCAAGTCTGCCTTTTCTTCAGCTCCCGTGCTCTCCAGACCTGACCCATCTAAACCCTTCCTATTGGAGGTTGATGCCTCCTCAGTAGGAGCTGGAGCGGTCCTTCTACAAAAAAATTCTTCCGGGCATGCTGTTACTTGTGGTTTTTTTTCTAAGACCTTCTCTCCGGCGGAGAGGAACTACTCCATCGGGGATCGAGAGCTACTAGCCATTAAATTAGCACTTGAGGAATGGAGGCATCTGCTGGAGGGATCAAGATTTCCAGTTATTATTTACACCGATCACAAGAACCTCTCCTATCTCCAGTCTGCCCAACGGCTGAATCCTCGCCAGGCCAGGTGGTCTCTGTTCTTTGCCCGATTTAATTTTGAAATTCACTTTCGGCCTGCCGATAAGAACATTAGGGCCGATGCTCTCTCTCGTTCCTCGGATGCCTCGGAAGTAGAGCTCTCTCCGCAACACATCATTCCTCCTGACTGCCTGATCTCCACTTCTCCAGCCTCCATCAGGCAAACTCCTCCAGGGAAGACCTTCGTCTCTCCACGCCAACGCCTCGGAATCCTCAAATGGGGTCACTCCTCCCATCTCGCAGGTCATGCGGGCATCAAGAAATCCGTGCAACTCATCTCTCGTTTCTATTGGTGGCCGACTCTGGAGACGGATGTTGTGGATTTTGTGCGAGCCTGCACTGTCTGTGCCCGGGATAAGACTCCTCGCCAGAAGCCCGCTGGTCTTCTTCATCCTCTGCCTGTTCCCGAACGGCCTTGGTCTCTGATTGGTATGGACTTTATTACAGACTTACCCTCATCCCGTGGCAACACTGTTGTTTGGGTGGTCGTTGATCGATTCTCCAAGATGGCACATTTCATCCCTATTCCTGGTCTTCCTTCTGCGCCTCAGTTGGCAAAACAATTTTTTGTACACATTTTTCGTCTTCACGGGTTGCCCACGCAGATCATCTCGGATAGAGGCGTCCAATTCGTGTCTAAATTCTGGAGGGCTCTCTGTAAACAACTCAAGATTAAATTAAACTTTTCTTCTGCTTATCATCCTCAATCCAATGGGCAAGTAGAAAGAATTAACCAGGTCCTGGGTGATTATTTACGGCATTTTGTTTCCTCCCGCCAGGATGACTGGGCAGACCTTCTACCATGGGCCGAATTCTCGTATAACTTCAGAGTTTCTGAATCTTCTTCCAAATCCCCATTTTTCGTGGTGTACGGCCGTCACCCTCTTCCCCCCCTCCCTACTCCCTTGCCCTCTGGTGTACCCGCTGTGGATGAAATATCTCGTGATCTTTCCACCATATGGAAAGAGACCCAAAATTCTCTCTTACAGGCTTCATCACGCATGAAGAAGTTTGCTGATAAGAAAAGAAGAGCTCCCCCCATTTTTTCTCCCGGAGACAAGGTATGGCTCTCCGCTAAATATGTCCGCTTCCGTGTTCCCAGCTACAAATTGGGACCACGCTATCTTGGTCCTTTCAAAATTTTGTGCCAGATTAATCCTGTCTCTTATAAACTTCTTCTCCCTCCTTCTCTTCGTATTCCTAATGCCTTTCACGTTTCTCTTCTTAAACCACTCATCATCAACCGTTTCTCTCCTAAACTTATCTCTCCCACTCCTGTCTCCGGTTCTTCAGACATCTTTCCCGTAAAGGAGATACTGGCCTCCAAAAAGGTCAGAGGAAAAACCTTCTTTTTGGTTGACTGGGAGGGCTGTGGTCCTGAAGAGAGATCCTGGGAACCTGAGGACAATATCCTAGATAAAAATCTGGTCCTCAGGTTCTCAGGCTCCAAGAAGAGGGGGAGACCCAAGGGGGGGGGGTACTGTTACGCCGAGCGCTCCGGGTTCCCGCTCCTCCCCGGAGCGCTCGCTACACTCTCGCTCCCGCAGCGCCCCGGTCAGATCCACTGACCGGGTGCGCTGCGATACCGCCTCCAGCCGGGATGCGATTCGTGCCACCCGCTCGCGATGCGCACCCCGGCTCCCGTACCTGACTCGCTCTCCGTCGGTCCTGTCCCGGCGCGCGCGGCCCCGCTCCCTAGGGCGCGCGCGCGCCGGGTCTCTGCGATTTAAAGGGCCACTGCGCCGCTGATTGGCGCAGTGGTTCTAATCAGTGTGTTCACCTGTGCACTCCCTATGTATACCTCACTTCCCCTGCACTCCCTCGCCGGATCTTGTTGCCATTGTGCCAGTGAAAGCGTTCCCTTGTGTGTTCCTAGCCTGTGTTCCAGACCTCCTGCCGTTGCCCCTGACTACGATCCTTGCTGCCTGCCCCGACCTTCTGCTACGTCCGACCTTGCTTCTGTCTACTCCCTTGTACCGCGCCTATCTTCAGCAGTCAGAGAGGTTGAGCCGTTGCTAGTGGATACGACCTGGTCACTACCGCCGCAGCAAGACCATCCCGCTTTGCGGCGGGCTCTGGTGAATACCAGTAGTGACTTAGAACCGGTCCACTAGCACGGTCCACGCCAATCCCTCTCTGGCACAGAGGATCCACCTCCTGCCAGCCGGCATCGTGACATACAGGATCTGTTCTCTATACTATACAATACAGGATCTGTTCTCTATTCTATACAATACAGGATCTGTTCTCTATACTATACAATACAGGATCTGTTCTCTATACTATACAATACAGGATCTGTTCTCTATACTATATAATACAGGATCTGATCTCTATACTATACAATACAGGATCTGTTCTCTACACTATACAATAAATGATCTGATCTCTATACTATACAATACAGGATCTGTACTCTATACTATACAATACAGGATCTGTTCTCTATACTATACAATACAGGATCTGATCTCTACACTATACAATACAGGATCTGTTCTCTACACTGTACAATACAGGATCTGTTCTCTATACTATACAATACAGGATCTGATCTCTATACTATACAATACAGGATCTGTTCTCTATATTATACAATACAGGATCTGATCTCTATACTATACAATACAGGATCTGATCTCCACCACACTGTACAACACAGGATCTGTTCTCTATACTATACATTACAGGATCTGTTCTCTACACTGTACAATACAGGATTTGTTCTCTATACTATACAATACAAGATCTGTTCTCTATACTATACAATACAGGATCTGTTCTCTATACTATACAATACAGGATCTGTTCTCTACACTATACAATACAGGATCTGATCTCCTCCACACTGTACAATACAGGATCTGATCTTTACACTGTACAATACAGGATCTGTTCTCTATACTATACATTACAGAATCTGTTCTCTATACTATACAATACAGGATCTGTTCTCTATACTATACAATACAGGATCTAATCTCTACACTATATAATACAGGATCTGTTCTCTATACTATACAATACAGGATCTGTTCTCTATACTATACAATACAGGATCTGTTCTCTATACTATACAATACAGGATCTGTTCTCTATACTATACAATACAGGATCTGTTCTCTACACTATACAATACAGGATCTGATCTCCACCACACTGTACAATACAGGATCTGTTCTCTATACTATACATTACAGGATCTGTTCTCTATATTATACAATACAGGATCTAATCTCTACACTATACAATACAGGATCTGTTCTCTATACTATACAATACAGGATCTGTTCTCTATACTGTACAATACAGGATCTGTTCTCTATACTATACAATACAGGATCTGTTCTCTATACTATACAATACAGGATCTGTTCTCTATACTATACAATACAGGATCTGTTCTCTACACTATACAATACAGGATCTGATCTCCACCACACTGTACAATACAGGATCTGTTCTCTATACTATACATTACAGGATCTGATCTCTACACTGTACAATACAGGATCTGATCTCCTCCACACTGTACAATACAGGATCTGATCTCCTCCACACTGTTCAATACAGGATCTGATGTCTACACTGTACAATACAGGATCTGATCTCTACACTATATAATACAGGATCTGTTCTCTATACTATATAAATACAGGATCTGTTCTCTATACTGTACAATACAGGATCTGATCTCTACACTATACAATACAGGATCTGTTCTCTACACTGTACAATACAGGATCTGATCTCTACACTGTACAATACAGGATCTGTTCTCTATACTATACAATACAGGATCTGATCTCTATACTATACAATACATGATCTGATCTCTACACTATACAATACAGGATCTGATCTCTATACTATACAATACAGGATCTGTTCTCTATACTATACAATACAGGATCTGTTCTCTACACTATACAATACAGGATCTGTTGTCTATACTATACAATACAGGATCTAATCTCTACACTATACAATACAGGATCTGATCTCTATACTATACAATACAGGATCTGTTCTCTACACTATACAATACAGGATCTGTTCTCTATACTATACAATACAGGATCTGATCTCTACACTATACAATACAGGATCTGTTCTCTATACTATACAATACAGGATGTGTTCTCTATACTATACAATACAGGATCTGATCTCTATACTATACAATACAGGATCTGTTCTCTACACTATACAATACAGGATCTGTTCTCTATACTGTACAATACAGGATCTGTTCTCTACACTATACAATACAGGATCTGTTCTCTATACTGTACAATACAGGATCTGATCTCTACACTGTACAATACAGGATCTGATCTCTACACTATACAATACAGGATCTGATCTCTGCACTATACAATACAGGATCTGTTCTCTATACTATACAATAAAGGATATGTTCTCTATACTATACAATACAGGATCTGTTCTCTATACTATACAATACAGGATCTGTTCTCTATACTATACAATACAGGATCTGTTCTCTATACTATAAAATACAGGATCTGATCTCTACACTATATAATACAGGATCTGTTCTCTACACTATACAATACAGGATCTATTCTCTATACTATATAAATACAGGATCTGATCTCCTCCACACTGTACAATACAGGATCTGTTCTCTACACTATACAATACAGGATCTGTTCTCTATACTATACAATACAGGATCTGTTCTCTATACTATACAATACAGGATCTGTTCTCTATACTATACAATACAGGATCTGATCTCTACACTATATAATACAGGATCTGTTCTCTACACTGTACAAAACAGGATCTATTCTCTATACTATATAAATACAGGATCTGATCTCCTCCACACTGTACAATACAGGATCTGTTCTCTACACTGTACAATACAGGATCTGTTCTCTATACTATACAATACAGGATCTGTTCTCTATACTATACAATACAGGATCTGTTCTCTATACTATACAATACAGGATCTGATCTCTATACTATACAATACAGGATCTGATCTCTACACTGTACAATACAGGATCTGATCTCTACACTGTACAATACAGGATCTGATCTCTACACTGTACAATACATGATCTTATCTCCACCACACTGTACAATACAGGATCTGTTCTCTATACTATACAATATAGGATCTGTTCTCTATACTATACAATACAGGATCTGTTCTCTATACTATACAATACAGGATCTGATTTCTATACTATACAATACAGGATCTGATCTCTACACTGTACAATACAGGATCTGATCTCTACACTGTACAATACAGGATCTGTTCTCTATACTATACAATACAGGATCTGTTCTCTATACTATACAATACAGGATCTGATCTCTACACTATACAATACAGGATCTGATCTCTACACTGTACAATACAGGATCTGTTCTCTACACTATACAATACAGGATCTGATCTCTACACTATACAATACAGGATCTGTTCTCTACACTATACAATAAATGATCTGATCTCTATACTATACAATACAGGATCTGTTCTCTATACTATACAATACAGGATCTGATCTCTATACTATACAATACAGGATCTGTTCTCTATACTATACAATACAGGATCTGTTCTCAATACTATACAATTCAGGATCTGTTCTCTATACTGTACAATACAGGATCTGTTCTCTATACTATACAATACAGGATCTGATCTCTATACTATACAATACAGGATCTGTTCTCTACACTGTACAATACAGGATCTGATCTTTATACTATACAATACAGGATCTGATCTCTACGCTGTACAATACAGGATCTGTTCTCTATACTATACAACACAGGATCTGTTCTCTATACTATACAATACAGGATCTGTTCTCTATACTATACAATACAGGATCTGTTCTCTATACTATACAATACAGGATCTGTTCTCTATACTATACAATACAGGATCTGTTCTCTATACTATACAATACAGGATCTGTTCTCTATACTATACAATACAGGATCTGTTCTCTATACTGTACAATACAGGATCTGATCTTCTCCACACTGTACAATACAGGATCTGTTCTCTATACTATACAATACAGGATCTGTTCTCTATACTATACAATACAGGATCTGTTCTCTATACTGTACAATACAGGATCTGTTCTCTATACTATACAATACAGGATCTGTTCTCTATACTATACAATACAGGATCTGTTCTCTATACTATACAATACAGAATCTGATCTCTACGCTGTACAATACAGGATCTGATCTCCTCCACACTGTACAATACAGGATCTGTTCTCTATACTATACAATACAGGATCTGTTCTCTATACTATACAATACAGGATCTGTTCTCTATACTATACAATACAGGATCTGTTCTCTATACTATACAATACAGGATCTGATCTCTACACTATACAATACAGGATCTGATCTCCTCCACACTGTACAATACAGGATCTGTTCTCTATACTATACAATACAGGATTTGTTCTCTATACTATACAATACAGGATCTGTTCTCTATACTGTACAATACAGGATCTGATCTCCTCCACACTGTACAATACAGGATCTGTTCTCTAAACTATACAATACAGGATCTGATCTCCTCCACACTGTACAATACAGGATCTGTTCTCTATACTATACAATACAGGATCTGATCTGTACACTATACAATACAGGATCTGATCTCTACACTGTACAATACAGGATCTGTTCTCTATACTATACAATACAGGATCTGATCTGTACACTATACAATACAGGATCTGATCTCTACACTGTACAATACAGGATCTGATCTCCTCCACACTGTACAATACAGGATCTGTTCTCTATACTATACAATACTGTATCTGTTCTCTATACTATACAATACAGGATCTGTTCTCTATACTATACATTACAGGATCTGATCTCTATACTATACAATACAGGATCTGATCTCTATACTATACAATACAGGATCTGATCTCCTCCACACTGTACAATACAGGATCTGTTCTCTATACTATACAATACTGGATCTGTTCTCTATACTATACAATACAGGATCTGATCTCTACACTGTACAATACAGGATCTGTTCTCTATACTATACAATACAGGATCTGATCTCTACACTATACAATACAGGATCTGTTCTCTATACTATACAATACAGGATCTGTTCTCTATACTATACAATACAGGATCTGTTCTCTATGCTGTACAATACAGGATCTGATCTCTACACTATACAATACAGGATCTGATCTCTACACTATACAATACAGGATCTGATCTCCATATATCATCCATATATAAAGAAATAAATTTTACTTTTGAGAAAGAACCTTTCATAAAGAGGATCACAGTGATCACCTTCATTATTTTAGACCCATTGTCCATGGACACCGGAGGCCATTGCAGCCAGAACAAGGTGAAGAAGATGTATAACATCTGATAGATTCTGGAATAAAGGCAGAGCAAATTCCTGAACTTGAAATGTTTCATCTTTTAAAATTGCTTATTTTGTATTTTTTTTTCTCACACAATTTCTAATATTCTTAATCTCACTATTGTTTCCAGGAAGGCCAACTCTGGCCAAAGTGATCATGGCTAGTTCTGTCAGGAGTACAGATATTCTAAATTCCCTACTGGGATTATCTCTACAACAAGTGGTTGAGGAGCCAACCCGGATGGAAGCCATTTTGGTATTCACAAATGGGGATTTGGTATCTGATGTTATTGTAGGTGAAAGCTTGGGATCTAGTGATCACCAATCAGTGTGGCTCAATATAAGAACAGTGAAGGAGTCACACCACACAAAAACAAAAGTTTTAGATTTTAGAAAAACAGACTTTTCAAAAATGAGATTAGTCATAAATGAGTCCCTATCAAACTGTAATGGATTACATGGAGTCCAGGAGAAATTGAACTACTTAAAAGATGCATTATTGAAGGCAACAGAAAACTGCATTAGACTTGTCAGTAAAAGCAGAAAAAGGAAGAGAGCACTGTGGTACTCAGCAGAAGTGGCCAAAATCATAAAAAAAACTAAAAACTAGCATTTAGTAATTATAAAACAACCCAGAGCAATGAAGATAGGGAAATCTACAAAGAGGCAGAAAGAGGCCGAGCAAGTTATAAGAACTTCTAAAGCACAGGCAGAAGAAAAACTAGCTCAGTCTGCGAAAAAAGGGGATAAGACATTCTTAAGATATATAAATGAAAAAAAGGAAATTAAAACAAGGAATAACTAAATTAAAAACAAAGGAAGGAAGGTATGTAGAAGAGAATAAGGGGCTAGCCGACTGCCTTAATTAATACTTCTGTTCAGTTTTTACAGAAGAAAAAAGAAGGAAAAGGACCTCCATTAGAGAGGAAAACTAAGGAATCATTTGATGCATGTATCTTTACAGAGGAAGAGATTCTACATTTGCTTTCTAAAGTGAAGACAAATCACAGGGGCCTGATGGGATACACCCAAAATTATTAAAAGAGTTTAGTGGTGAGCTAGCAAAACCGTTAACAGATTTATTTAACCAATGAATGGTAACAGGAGTCGTCCCGGAAGATTGGAAATTAGCAAATGTTGTGCCCATTCACAAGAAAGGTAGTAGGGAGGAATCAAGCAACTATAGGCCAGTAAGTCTGACATCAATAGTGGGGAAATTAATGGAAACCCTACTGAAGTATAGGATTGTGGAACATTTAAAATCCCATGGATTGCAAGATGAAAAACAACATGGGTTTACTTCAGGGAGATCATGTCAAACAAATCTTATTGATTTTTTGACTGGGTGACTAAAATAATAGACGGCGGAGGGGTAGTAGACATCGCATATCTAGATTTTAGTAAGGCTTTTGACATTGTCCCACATAGAAGACTTATCAATAAACTACAGTCATTGAGCTTGGACTCCAATATTGTTGAGTGGATTAGGCAGCGGCTGAGTGACAGACAACAGAGGGTTGTAGTCAATGGAGAATATTCAGAGCAAGGTCTTGTCACCAGTGGGGACCTCAGGGATCTGTACTGGGACCCATTTTGTTTAATATCTTCATTAGTGATATTACAGAAGGTCTCGATTGTTTTGGTCTTTTTGCTGATGACACAAAGATATGTAACAGGGTTGATGTTCCTGGAGGGATACACCAAATGGAAAAGGATTTAGGCAAACTAGAAGAATGGTCAGAACTCTGGCAACTGAAATGTAATGTGGATAAGTGCAAGATAATGCACCTGGGGCATAAAAACCCTCGGGCAGAATATAGATTATTTGACACAGTCCTGACCTCAGTATCTGAGGAGAGGGATTTAGGAGTAATTATTTCAGAAGACTTAAAGGTAGGAAGACAATGTAATAGAGCAGCAGGGAATGCTAGCAGAATGCTTGGATATATAGGGAGAGGTATAAGCAGTAGTAAGAGAGAAGTGCTCATGCCGCTGTACAGAACACTGGTGAGATCTCATTTGGAGTATTGTGCGCAGTACTGGAGGCCGTATCTCCACAAAACTATATAGATACTCTAGAGAGAGTTCAGAGAAGAGCTACTAAACTAGTACATGGATTGCAGGATAAAACTTACCAGGAAAGGTTAAAGGACCTTAACATGTATAGCTTGGAAGAAAGAAGAGACAGAGGGGATATGATAGAGACTTTTAAATACATAAAGGGAATCAACACGGTAAAGGAGGAGAACATATTTAAAAGAAGAAAAACTATCACAAGAGGACATAGTTTTAAATTAGAGGGGCAAAGGTTTCTGCAGTAAAATCAGGAAGTATTACTTTACTCAGAGAGTAGTGGATGCATGGAATAGCCTTCCTGCAGAAGTGGTCGCTGCAAATACAGTGAAGGAGTTTAAACATGCATGGGATAAGCATAAGGCTATCTCTTGTCATTTCTATTTTGTTATCCTTAGAGATACCAGGAAGGCCAACATTAACCAAAGTGGTTGTGGCTTAACCTCTTCAGGACACAGGGCGTATGGATACGCCCTGCATTCCGAGTCCTTAAGGACACAGGGCGTATCCATACGCCCGTGGGAGATCCGGTCCCCACCGCTAGCTGGTTGGGGACAGGAGCCGGATGCCTGTTAAAATCGTTCAGCAGGCATCTCGGCATATCGCCCAGGGGGGTCATCATGAACCCCCCCCCATGTCCACGATCGCAGCACATCGCTTATCAATTCAGACGAGCGATGTGCTGCAATTCCGTTCCCCGCCGCTCGCCGGGCGGGGATCGAAGCCGGATGTCTGCTGATTTCAATCAGCAGACATCCCGGCAGTGTTGAGGACCTCCTATGAGGACCTCCTATACCGGCGATCGCTGCAGGACGCCGTTAAGTATTAACCGGCGTTCTGCAGCGGTTCCGCGTCATCAGGGTCACGTGTAACCCTGGGAACCAGATATAGATGGTGACTGGTGGTGTAATATATGTAACCAATCACCATCCGTGCTGTACTGGGGGCTGGCATTGTGGCCACCCCCCTCAGTACAGTTGTGATTGGGTGGCCAAAGTGGCCACACCAATCACAGTGTAATGGGAGGGGATGGCGGCGGCTAGGAGCATGTTGCTCCGTTCTGCCCGCCATTTCACAGAGATCTGGCGAGCAGGACAGAGCCCCGTGCTGCCACCATCCCCTCACTGTAAAAAAAAGTGCCCCTTGCCCCCTTTCTGTGGCCCCTTGGCACAGAAATCCCCAGGGTTAGCTTTAGATTTAGGTAGGGACAGGTTAGAGTTAAAAAAAAAAGTTAAAAAAAATACTAATTTCTGCGTACCTCAGTGGGTGTCCGTGGGTCCGTAGCACCTTTAGCTGCGTGACCATGGCCCTTCTGGGTCGCTGCGGTCTGCCACCAGCCTTTTTTTTGGGGGTGCAGATCTATTTTCCCTAAACGTGTGTGCGGACCCTCTTAGTTATAAAAGAGCGGTCCGCCACCGTTTGTTAAAGCCCACCCACCGCTGATCAGTCCCGTAGTACTGATCAGCGTTTTTTTTTTGTAGTGCCGGTGCTTTTTTTCGTGTTTTCTATCGCTTTTTTGCACCCATGGGTGGTCCGTGCCACCAGTAGCAGGCGTGTACTGTGTGGCCGGACCTTACCTGTGTGTGCAGCGTGCCTCACCGCTGTCAGTGATTTATCACTGATCAGTGTTTTTTTTTGTGGTAAAGGCACTTTTTTCGGTTAACGCGTATTTTTTTTTGCACCCATAGGCGGTCCGTGCCACCAGTAGCAGGCGTGTACTGTGTGGACGGACCGTACCTGTGTGTGCAGCCTGTCCCACCGCTGTCAGTGATTTATCACTAATCAGCGTTTTTTTGGGGGTTCAGGCGGGTGCATTTTTTCGGGGTTAAGCATTTTTTTATTTTATTTTTCGGGTTTTTTGTGTGGGGGTCTGTGTACGGACCCCCCACTGACTTCTGCGCCCCCTGCCGCCACAAGGGCTAATCTGTGCACACACCACTGATTAGATAAACGCTTTTTTTTGGCGCAGGGCTTTTTTGCGCTAGAAGTCCCTTTTTTTTTTTTTTTAAAGTCCCCTTTTTTTTTTCTTTCTGTTAGGGCGGGTTAGTTTAGTTGAGTTAGGTTAGGGAGGGTTAGGGGGGGTTAGGGAGGTAGTCTCGCACCACACCACACACAGCACACACACCAATAAAGTTTCCCCCCCCCCCCCCCCCCCACACACACCCACCCCCACCCCCATTAGAGTAGGGAAATGGCCCGCAGAGCGTTTTCGGCGGAGGCCGAGGAGGCATATGCCATAATTGCCTCCGACACCGAGAAGGGCTCAGAGGACGATGAAGACCCCACCTTCCTTATTTCATCGTCCTCCTCATCATCTAGTTCTGATCATGAGCCACCAAGGCGGCGGAGACGCCGCCGTGTGGCGCCGCAAACCTCCTCTGCCCTTGACCCTGTGCCCCATGCTAGTATAAGTCCCCCTGGCGCTCATACTAGTGAAGCCCCCCCTGCCAAGGTCACTGGTACCTCGTACCGGAGAACTTGTCTGGGCTGAGCCAGCGGACCATGAGACCGAGATTCCTGAGTTTGTTGGCGACTCAGGAATCAAGATTAACATCGCCGGGTTCACTGAAAAGGACTTTTTCGGTTATTTTTTCAGTGACGACTTTGTTAATTTGATGGTTACACAGACGAATCTGTATGCCCAAAAGTTCGTCGCCGCTAACCCGGGCTCATTTTTAGCTAGACCCGGCGGCTGGACTCCAGTCGATGCAGCCGAAATGAGGACGTTTTGGGGCCTCGTGCTGCATATGGGTATAGTTAAAAAAAACAGTGTCAGGCAATATTGGATTGGGGACGTCCTTTACCAGACACCCCTCTACAGTATGGCCATGACACGCTCCCAGTTCGAGGCCATTCGGAGATGTTTGCATTATGCTGATAATGTGGCATGTCCCCCCCCCGAACTGATCCCGAGTATGACCGCCTGTATAAAATCAGGCCGGTCATCAATCACTTCGGGGCCAGATTTTTGGAGGCCTATGTCCCGGGGTGGGAGGTCTCTATTGATGAGTCTCTCATCAGCTTTAAGGGGAGACTCAGCTTCCGGCAATACATCCCTACCAAGCGGGCGCGGTATGGCGTGAAGATGTATAAATTTTGCGAGAGTACCTCCGCGTACACTTGCAAGTTTATGGTGTATGAGGGACGAGATTCCCGCATTGAACCCCCAGATTGTTCCCACACTCTGGGTGTTAGCGGGAAAATCGTTTGGGGCCTTTTGCACCCATTGCTAGATAAAGGTTACCACCTTTACGTGGATAACTTTTATACTAGTATCCCTCTCTTCACATCCCTCGCCGCCAGATCAACGGTCGCTTGTGGGACAGTCCGGAAGAATCAAAGAGGCCTTGCTTCCTATCCCCTGCAGACTCCTATCCCCCAGGGTGAGTCCCATGCCTTTTCCCATGAGAACCTGTTGTTGGTCCGGTATAAGGACAAGAGGGATGTCCTTATGCTCACCACTATTCATGGGAATGGCAGCACCCCTGTCCCTGTGCGAGGTACCATGGGACCGGTCCTCAAGCCCGATTGTATTCTGGACTACAATCGGTATATGGGGGGAGTTGATCTTTCTGATCAAGTCCTCAAGCCATATAATGCCATGCAGAAAACAAAGGTATGGTACAAAAAAGTTGCTGTCTACATGGTACAGGTTGCCATGTACAACTCTTTTGTATTGTACAAGTACACTGGCAATACAGGGACATACCTGGAGTTCCTAGAGGAAGTTCTAAAGGCCCTCATCTATGGTGACCGCCAAAGAGCGGGTCAGAGCAACTCTGGAACTTCAGGTCCCCGGATTGTCCCCGGCCAACACTTTCCAGGTGTGATCCCCCACACTGGAAAGAAGGGACGATCTCAGAAGAAATGCAGAGTGTGTCGCAAGAGGGGGTTTCGGAAGGACACCACCACTAAATGCGACACTTGCCCAGATAATCCGGGCCTCTGCATAGGCTGCTTCAGGGAGTATCACACTTCCATGGAGTACTACATTTTCCATCCTTTCCCTAATTTTCATTGCCCAAAATTCGACTCCAATGTACCAGTCCAGGGTACATTGTCTTCCAAATTTGATACCAACCCCCCCCCCCCCCCAAAAAAAAAAACCAAAAAAAAAACTAAAACCTTTTTCCCAATACCCCAATAACAGCATTGGAGGTTTGCCGTTGCCTCAAATGTGCAACGCTCTTTCCCCACCTGAGCGGGTTGCGCATTTGAGGTAACAGAATAGGGACGGCCCACACATCCCCTTCCCAGAATGATGATTCAGAGTATAGGGTTTGGGGCGGGCATCATTTTTACTTTTGGCTGTACTCTGGGTCATCATTCTGGGAAAATAATTGGCATATCAGTACTAAAATTGCAATTTTCTTCCCCCCATAGTACACTTCATCCATTCCTGGAAAATAAATGAAGGGAACACCCGTCTGTTCCAAATCTCCACTTCACCCTATACACCTTCCCTAGGGGGTGTACTGTTTGCAATAGGTTCACATGTGGGTGTTCCTTTCTTGTATTTTCCTCTGAATGTATGTAACTGTTAGGTCCGTAACATACATCGGCCTCAAATGCGAAGAGTTCTCGCTGAGCTCTGTCGTATTTCCAGGCGACAATTCGGAGTCACATGTTAGTTGTTCCCAGAAAAATGAAGCAGGGCATAGGTTGAAAATTGCAATTTTCAAAAGCTACCCTTCATCCATTCCTGGAAAATAAATTTAGGAAACACCTGTGAGTTCAAAATGTCCTCTTTACCCCTATACCCATTCCTCAGGGTGGGTACTTTCTGTAATGGTGTCACATGTGGGTGTTTCATTTTTGTATTTTCCTCGGAATGTATGTAACCGTCAGCTACTGATATGCCATAGGCCACAAATACAAACTGACCTCTATGACTTCTGAGCCTTGTTGTGCGCCTGCCCAGCACGTTACCCCATATGTAGATGTATTTTTATAGTCAGGGGAAAAAGACCTCCAAAATTTGTAACCCAATTTCTCATATTACCCCTTGTGAAAATGTAAAAAATTGGGTAACCCCGGCATTTTAGTGTAAAAAAAATCAAATTTTTCAATTTATGTACCCCTTGTTACGTTCATTGAGGGGTGTAGTTTCTAAAATGGTGTCACGTGTTTTTATTTTTTTTTTTGCTGTTGGGGGCTTTATAAATGCACATGACCCCCGACTTCAATTTCAACAAAATTTTCACTCCTTCTATTCTGAGCATTGCAGTGCGTCCACAGAGCAATTTACATCCACATATGGGGTATTTTTTTTCTCAGACAAAATTGTTCTACACATTTTGGGGGCCTTTTGCCCTATTACTCAATGTGAAAATGAAACATTTGGGGCAACACTATCAATATAGCGGGGGGTATTTTCTGCTATTACCTTTTTTTAAAATGTAAATTTTTTGGGAAAGTAAATTTTTTTTTTTTCATATGCAAAAGTCGTGAAACCCCTGTGGGGTATTAAAGTTCACTTTACCTCTTGTTACATTCCCCAAGGGGTCTAGTTTCCAAAATGGTATGCCATGTGGGGTTTTTATACTGTGCTGGCACCATAGGGGCTTCCTAAATGCGGCATGCCACCAGAGCAAAATTTGCTTCCAAAAAGCCAAATGTGACTACTCCTCTTCTGAGACCTGTAGTGCGCCAGCAGAGCACTTTTCACCCCCATATGGGGTGTTTTCTGAATCGGGAGAAATTGGGATTCAAATTTTGGGGGATATTTTGTGCTATTACCCTTTTCTGCTATTTTAAAAATTTAACATTTTTGGGAAAACAAGCATTTTAGGTAAAATTATTATTTTTTTTTTTACATTTGCAAAAGTCATGAAACACCTGTGGGGTATTAAGGTTCACTTTATCCCATGTTACATTCCCAGAGGGGTATAGTTTCCAAAATGTTATGCCATGTGTTTTTTTTTTTTTTTTGCTGTTTTGACACCCTATGGGCTTCCTAAAGGTGACATGCCCCCCAAAAACCATTTCAGAAAAAATGTTCTCTCCAAAATCCCCTTGTCGCTCCTTCCCTTCTGAGCCCTCTACTGTGCCCGCCGAACAATTTACATAGACATATGAGGTATGTGCTTACTCAAGAGAAATTGGGCTACAAATTCAAGTAAAAATTTTCTCCTTTTACCTCTTGCAAAAATGCAAAAATTGGGTCTACAAGAACATGCAAGTGTAAAAAATGAAGATTTTGAATTTTCTCCTTCACATTGCTGCTATTCCTGTGAAACACCTAAAGGGATAAAACCCTGACTGAATGTCATTTTGAATACTTTGGGGGGTGCAGTTTTTATAATGGGGTCATTTGTGGGGTATTTCTAATATGAAGACCCTTCAAATCCACTTCAAAACTGAACTGGTCCCTGAAAAATAGCGAGTTTGAAAATTTTTAAATTGGAAAATTGCTGCTGAACTTTGAAGCCCTCTGATGTCTTCCAAAAGTAAAAACTCATTTTATGATGCAAACATAAAGTAGACATATTGTATATGTGAACAATAAAAAAAATTGGAATACAAATTTTCCTTACAAGCAGAGAGCTTCAAAGTTTGAAAAATGCAAAATTTTCAATTTTTCATGACATTTTGGGATTTTTCACCAAGAAAGGATGCAAGTTACCATAAAATTTTACCACTATGTTAAAGTAGAATATGTCACGAAAAAACTATCTCGGAATCAGAATGATAGATAAAAGCATTCCAGAGTTATTAATGTTTAAAGTGACAGTGGTCAGATGTTCAAAAAACGCTCTGGTCCTGAAGGCCAAAATGGGCTTGGTCCTTAAGGGGTTAAACATCATTCATTGCCATGACCCTGACTGTGGCCATTCATAAGGTTTCATAATGATCTATTTAGGAGACATTTACACATATTGTATATTCCACATGTTTTAGCATCAGATTAGATGCCTCGCAGTTATCTATAAAAGGCTGAAGGAGCAGCAGATGTCTAGTGTTTGTCACTCGGTTTTGAGAAAGTTCACAATAAGGATCACAGTGGCCAACTTCTTTTTTATCTTTACTTTTTCAAGTCATTGGAGGCCATTGCAGCCAGGCCATTGTTGTTGTTTTTTTTTCTCACTTAACTATTATTATTTATTTATTTATATCTCAATGGTGACTTCAGGAAGGCCAATATTGGCCAAAGTGGTCATGGCTGGGACATCATTCATTGTCCCTGTCATGGGGCTCAGACTGTATATTTTCATCTATTTTTGGTAACGTCAAGCATTTGTCACTTAGATTTGAGAAATTGCCTTTCACAATAAGAAACACAGTGACCACCTTCTTTTTTTCTCTCTCTCATTGTTCAAGGATATAGAAGGCCATTGCAACCAGGACAAGGTAAGGGAGATTTCCATAGAACATGATAAATTCCTAAATCAAGTAAGAGAAATTTTAGCATTTTTGTTTTCATTCTTATTTGATTGAACTCATTGTAAAATTGCATATTTGATCATTTTATTTCCTCTCTTTTTATTTTTTTTATTTTTATTTTTTTGTATTTCTGTATTTATCGCCAGTGCCTAAGGTGTCAACTTTCTAAAGGCTGCACTAACCGTAAGTAAAAATAAAAAGTTAAACTTTTATTATTTTTTTTCAACCTGCCTTCCCCATATTTTCAAAGAAAACCAGCATCTTTTTTATTTTATTTTGTTTTATTGAAACAATAAAAACTACTGGTTACATGGTCAGATCAGTAATACAGAAGGAGAAAAAAATTAAGGCATCAATATAAGGCATTAGGCTGTATGTACCATCATGAAAAGAATGGTCAATCCATTGTGCATGAAAACAAACAAAGAACATACCAAACATATCATGTACAGATACATAAAACCAAAACCTTCGTCCACCCTGACCTGACCCAACATCACAAAACTTGGTAACTAAAACAAAAAGTAGTAGCCCAAGCTGCCCGGGGAAGATATAGAAAAGAAAATCATCACATAAAAGGGGGAGAAACCACAAATCATACATTGATCATGGGGATGGCTACCTAAGGGATCAAGGAACGTAGGCTTCGTATTTCAGCAGGAGTACACTAGGTAAGGGGAGAAGAGCCCCATTCACCCCACACCCTATAAAATGTATCCGGACATTTCCTATTTTTGTTGACGTGAGAATGGGAGAGTTGCATTAATCAGCTGCTTCCATTTTGAGCAAGTCGGGAGGGGGGGGGGGCAGGTTGTACAAAAGTGGCTAAGAGCTGTAAGACTTCTGTCCAGAACTGCATAATGTAAGCGCAGACCCACATAAGGTGCCAGAAGTCCACTCTAGGTGCATGACAACGATGGCATGCTGCCGAGTCCAAGCGACCCATTGCTAACAATCTAACCGGGGTAATGTAGCTATAATGGATAATATATAATTGGATCAACTTATGTTGGCTGCTGGAGAAACCATGGTGTAAGATGCCTGAACCTCCTCCCACTGTTCAGCAGACATCTCAGGGATATAATCCCGCCATCGCCTTTTGGATTTTGGGCGCAGCTGTCACGCCCACTCCAATAGGCTTGCATTGAGGGGGTGGAGCGTGACGTCACACGGGGGCGGAGCCGTGACGTCACAATGCTCCAGCTCCCCGTGATCGCCAGTAATCAGACCCGGAGCGAACATGCTCCGGGAACTGATTATAACGGGGTGCTGCGTGCAAGATCACGGGGTCCCCAGCGGCGGGACCCCCGCGATCAGGCATCTTATCCCCTATCCTTTGGATAGGGGATAAGATGTCTTAGCGCCAGAGTACCCCTTTAATATAGGAAATGGTTGAGTGGAGACATCCTCTCAGGTAGGTTTTCAGAGTTTCCCACACAAGAGGAGGGGGGTATCATCAACATTAGCCTGTAAAAACACCTGTAGCTGATCAGGAATACGATCAGAAGATCCAATAAGGTCTAGCCAAAAAGGGTGTATTTTCCATCTGGAGGGGCCGGGGCTGGGCCTAGAGATAAAGACAGTAATAGATGGGAGTAGTCTGACACCCCACGAGGGGCTTAAGTAATATCAGAAACTAGGGAGTGAACCATGGCATTGCAGAGACCTAAATCTATGCGGGAAAGGGCATTTCTACCCGGGATATGACAAGTATGACACACGTACAGTAGGATTACGAATTCTAAAAGCGTCCATCCATCCTACTTCCTCCAGCAAGGAGGCAAAGGGAGTAATGTGGGGTCCACTGGACTGATCAAGGGGGACACCCCTCGGGCTATGTCTGTCTAACATGTGGTCTATTAGTAGATTAAAGTCACCAAGGCAAATAGTTTTAGCAATGGTGGTAGTAAGCAGCAAATACAATTGCCATATGTATAATGTCTAATGAGGCTGGGGGGCAGCACATATAAAAATAGTAAAACATAGGGGACATTATGAGTATATGCGTGTATAAAGATATATCTACCATGTGGATCTTTACGGGTTGCTGTAGGCTCCCATCTAAGAGATCTTTGCACTAGAACCGACACTCCCTGGGGAAAAGAGGTGTGGAAGGAGTGCAGAGACCATTTTCCCCAGGGGTGAGTAACCAGGTGTTTATTAACAGGGGTGAGATGGGTCTCCTGTAGAGATCTAATATGTGAGTTAGAGGCATGTATTTGAGCCCTCTTCTTAGGGGTACCCAATCCCTACACAGACCATGACATCAGCTTTAGGGTAGCCATAGGAAACACAGAAAATACCATATGTAATAGGAACAGGCAGCTTGGATATATCAAGAAAACCATCAGAACTAGTAATAACATAAGGCAGACAGGGCCGGACGGAGCAACAGAGAAATCTCAGATTCCTCCACACAACAGCTGGTGGAGGGAGAAACAACAAACAAAACCATATGTAGGCAAGTAACAAAGGAAGCATCTCTGCAGTTATAGCATCATCTAGTGGAGAGAACCTGCTATGACACCTTAGATAAGGCATTACCAGAGCATGACATTAGTAGAAAAGGAATAAAGTGAATAGCTAAAAAAAAATAAAAAAGGGGGGGGGGGGGGGCTAGAGAAACGTAAGGGGGCAGGGAAAAGTAAGCCCAGGAGAAAAAAGAGAGGACAGGAGATAGGAAAAACAAAAAAGAGGTGTGGGGGGGGGGGGGGGGGGGGAGGAGAAGAAGAGAGACCAGAAGGAAGAAAGAGGACTGGAGAAGCTGGAGAAGGGGAAGAAATAATAAGAGGAGAAGTGGTACGGGCTCAGCAATCAGGAGCAGAGGGTTTCCAATGGGGAAAAGAGCAAAAATAAAAATTTTATATGCTGAAAAAATAAGAAAAAAGAAAAGGGGGCCCCACTCACGATCACTAGGTCCAGGAGCTGGCACTCTAGTTCAGGGTAGCAGAGGCATTAAGCAGCCAAAGTAGAGTCCCTGAATGAGGGAAGATATTGTGCTGGGGGGGTCAGTCACCTCTCCAAAGACAAGTCAGCCACTCGTCCACCTCTTGCGGCGTTGAGAAGAGCAGGGCCCGGTCACCATCAACAATCTGCCGGCTTGCGGGGTAGGCCATGGAGAACAGGATTCCCTTGGCACGAAGACTTCAGCAAAGGTGGCCCTCCGTCTCTGAAAATCTGACGAGAAATCGGGGAAGATAGACACCTGAACATTGTCAAAGGTAAGGTCAAGAATCTTCTGTGCAGCGCGCAACACCATATCTTGGTCATTACAATTCAAGAGCCAGGTAAGGAATGGTCTCGGCGGGGCCCCAGGAATAGGAGGCTAGGCAGGGACCATGAGGGCCCTTTCCACTGCAAAGGCGGTTGAGAAGGGAGCATCAGGAAAGAGATCTCTAAGCCACCGGTCCATAAAGGCACTTGGATTCTGGCCTTCAGGCCGCTCCGGCAGACCTATCACCCGCAGGTTATTCCGGCATAGCCAGTTTTCGATGTCATCGTTCTTTTGCTTAGCCAGTTCCATCTGCGAGGGCTGCCAGGGATTAAGGTATGGGGCCTACCGTGTCCTCAACTGTGGAGATCCCAGTCTAGCTCCAGATCCAAAGCTGAGCTCAAGTGTGGAAAGAAGGAGAAGTTGTGTGGAGAACTCTAAGGAAAGCCTAAGAAAATATCTCTTCTAAAGTCTACCAGCCATTCTGCAAGTGTTCCCCCGTACAGCGGAAAGTAAAGCTCTGGCAGTGAAAGTAATTGGACCTTGTCAGAACCCTAGGCTTTGTGGAGAATCTACAGTCTCTTATCTCAAGACAGTATTATTAATCAAGTGGGTGAAAAGCACCATAAGTCCCAGCAAGGCAACAGGGCTCGCAACGGATTACACTGCATCCCTTCCACTCTGCTCCATACTGTGTGTGTAACCCGACGTCGATGTGTTTCTTTACTCCCCATGTCTGGCCCTGGAGAAGCTGTCTCCACCTCGGAGCGTAAATAGGCTAATGATGCCCTGGCGCTACAAAGTGATTAGGAATTCCTTTCACCCCCCCTGTGTCACCACAATTGTGTGTCTGCTGATGTTATAATCCTCCCTGTTCACTACCCACACAAAGAACATAATGGCTGCTACTGCAAACACCTCTCACTGTTATCTATTAAATATGATTTACTTAAATTATGCAAATCAGAACTAATTGTTAAAGGGGTTGACCAAGTAAACAAAAACTAAATTTAAATAAAAAATGTTTTGGGGAAAAAATTTTTTAATCCTCACCACTCCAAAGCTTATGTTCTGGTGGTTCCTCACCAACTCAAACAACATGAGTTTTAGAGATGAGCGAACTTACAGTAAATTCGATTCATCACGAACTTCTCGGCTCGGCAGTTGCTGACTTTACCCTGCATAAATTAGGCCAGCAACTGCCAAGCCGAGAAGTTTGTGATGAATCGAATCACTGTAAGTTCACTCATCTCTAATGAGTTTACTTCAGGGAGATCATGTCAAACTAATCGTATAGATTTTTTGGATTGGGTCACTGGCGGACTTTAACACTGTACCACATAGAAGACTTATCAATAAACTGCAACAATTGAGCCTGTGTTCTCATATTGTAGAATGGATTAGGCAGTGGCTGAGTGACAGACAACAAAGGGTTGTAGTTAATGGAGAATATTCAGAGCAAGGTCTTCGGGAGGTGGAGTTAATCCGGCAGCCAGTGTTGTGTGCTTGCCCACCAGGCTAAATTTTGTCAACCAGCCCCTGGTCAAAATGGGAGGGGGTAAAGAAGGGGCAGCATTTCAATCTCAGACCCAAGCAGCACAATGCCTTGGACTGGCCTTGCATGCTTGGGATAAGCATAAGGCTATCCTTCATATTAGATAGGGACAGGGACTATTCATAGTATTCAGGATATTGGGCAGACTAGATGGACCAAATGGTTCTTATCTGCCGACACATTCTATGATTCAATGTCCCAGCTGGTCTTATTTGTGCTCTAGGAGTAATGATGTGCCATACTGAAATGTGACCAGTGCCACAATCCCTCACCTTAATAGTCACAAGTCATACACGTTGGCACCACTGCTGAGGTCAGTGACTGGGTGAAGCTAAGCCATCATTTGTCAGTACAACCCATTATTACTCATGATGTAAATAAAGTCAGGTGGGGACTCCCAAAGTTTGCTTGTTGTTTTCATTTCTTAAATAACAATCACTGTTTATAGTTTTTTTAAATCTTCAACAACCCCTTTATTGGCCACAAGGACCACATCTGGTCCTGACACTATCCAGTGTTGTAAGGAATGTCTTAATGTTGTGTGATAGCCTGGGGGAGTAGGGTAACGGGAGTGTAGCTGTGCGGTGACTAAAGGGTGTCTGGTTAACCCTTGCTATTCGTGATGCCAGGGTGGGGGCTCCTCAGTAATGCTTGTCCTACCACCACCCTTTCCAAGAGCGATAGGGAGGTAGAGAATAATGGAATGTCCACAACCGGAGAGTTTGCTGAAAACAGTTGTAACTTTTACTGATATTTTATGCAAGCTTCATAACCGAAACAGTTGCTATACATGCAAGCTTTCTTGGAGATTGACAAAGGTTGGGACTTTAGCACTTTAGAGTCTTTAGGATAATGTGCACTGTTCCACTGGATTTAGGGGATTTAGTTGCGGTCCAGTAGTCACGCTAGCTTTAGCGGGGATTTGTTTAGAACTCACGGTTTAGTTCGGCTGAGGCTGGTAGGTTTTCTGGCCTAGTGTGTCTTTGAAAGTTGACCAGATCCGTCCTGCTAGTCCGGCATCCACGAGAGCAGCAACCCAAGAGAGCGATCATTGGCTACAACTCCCTTATATAGGCAGGGCTGGACTAGAGCTAATTGGTCCATTACTGATGTCAATCACCATTACAAAGGGTTATGGGCAACATGTGACCCAAGGACCTCCAAAGGTCTTCTAACATACCATAGAGGAATTAACACAGTCACATGAGCGAAGGTCCTGCGACGCTAACAAGGTAAGCACTCTATGCGTTATATTAAATACACACATTATTAAATATACACACATATACACTATAGAATTACAGTAGAAAAGAGGCGACTAGGGGCTGTCCCACCTGGGGGACACTACCTGAGCGTAGTTACTCTGACTTTGGGGACCTCTACACTAGGTACGGTATGCAATACGGTACCGGGACACCACAGTTGTCTCAGTTTCCCCTCTTAATGCCTGATTTTTCTTTTTCCTTCATTCTCTTCTTCCCCCTTTCTCTTTCCCTTTCACCTTTGCAGTATACATAACTTGCCTTATGAACGGTTCTCTATTTTGAACTCAAATATTGTGTGCCTTCCATGTATTTGTGTTACAGATTGACCATGTCTTAATTAATTTTATTAAATTATTCTGCTTTTACGTGTTACTTTCTGTATAGAATTGCTTAAAATCTCAATAAAAAAATGTTCAAGTCTATCAAGTACAACCTAAAATCCTACTGTGTTGATTCAGAGGAAGGCAAACCCCCCCAATGAGGCTGATACCAATTGCCCCATGACAGAGGAATAATTCCTTCCTAACTCTAATATGGCATCAGAATAAATCCCTGGATCAACGTTCTATCCCCATAAATCTAATATCCATAACTTGTAATTTTATATTTGTCCAAAAAAACATCAGTCAGATATCACAACATCATGGGGCAGAGAGTTCCATAGTCTCAATGCTCTTACAGTAAAGAATATTTGTCTGTGATGATGGTGAAACCTTCTTTTCTCTAAATGTAGAGGATGCCCTCTTATTATGGTTACCGGCCTAGGTTTTGTACATTGTAATCAGATCGCCCCTAAGACGTCTTTTCTCCAAACTAAATAACCCCAAGCTTGATCATCTATCTTGGTCCTGTAATCCTCTCATACCATTAATTATCTTTCTCACCCTCCTCTGTGCCCTCTCCAGTTCAGCCATGACTTTCTTACATACTAGTGCCCAAAATTAGACACAATACTCCATATGTGGTCTGACTAGTGATTTATACGGAGGCAAAACTATGTCCCTGTCCTGAGCCTCTATGCACCTCCTGATACATCCCATGACTTTGTTAGTTTACTGTCCACCAGTACCCCAAGTCCTTGCCGGTAAAAGTTTTACCTAATGTTTTATTATTTAGCACATAATTGTACATTTTGATTTTACAGCCCAAGTACATAACCGTACATTTATCCAGATTAAATTTCAGTTGCCATGTCTGTGCCCAAAACTCCAGCTTCCCCAGATCCCTCTGTAATATTATGTTATCATTCTCTGTGGTGATCACTCTACCCACTTTAGATTAAGAAATTCTGTAGAAATTCTACTCTACAAGGTCATAAACATATTGAAAAGAAGTGGACCCAGTACTGACCCCTGATGTACTGAATGCTGGGAGTTTTCATTACATTTAGCATGAAGGCCTACAGGTTAAGGGAACCCAAGAGGGAAGGGCCAGGGACACTAAAAATATTTATTTTTATTTTATTTAAAGGTTTTTTATTTTTCTGAAAATTACGAACAGCATAGTACAATGAACAGGTGAGACGTTACAATAGTACATTAGGCAGGAGCCACTTAAGCAGGAGAATAATAACTGGCATCATCAATAGGTCAGAGATAGGTAGAAACATTAAGTGTCAGATTCTTAAAAAGAACAAAACATGAGGGAAAGCAATTCCCAATGCAATAACATCGTGGCATAAAAGTACAGGTAATTCAACCAAAGTGCGTATGTTGCAAAATAGAGTAACACCAATGTAGTAGGCTTAAAGAGAAAAGAAGGGGAGAGGAGAAAAGGGGGGATAGGGGAGAAAGGTAGAGAGGAGGCGAGAAACAGAAGGGTGAAGAAAAGCCTTGGGAAGAGGGCAGAAAACAAATAAAGAGTACACAAAAAAACAAATGGGGGGACGGCAGAACCGACAAACATGCGTAAGACGGACACAGAAGGGGAGATACCAATGGAGTCGGAGGGGGGAGAGGGACTCTAGAAAAAGGGTGGGGAGGGGTTGACCAACCTAAGGAACTGGCAAATCTCCAGGGGTAAGCAAACCTCGGAAACCAGGAGAGGATTGAAAAGTGCTCCGCGGGCGTCAAAGCAAGCAATTCCTCCATACGTTGTGTAAGAGCTATTTCCTCCCACCACTCACCGACAGAAGGAGGTATCACAGAGCGCCACTTGCGAGGGATGACCATGCGTACTGCCTGTATTATGTGACACAAGAGAGACTTGCGATATGAAGAGGAGGACATGGGAATTTGAAACAGGAGGGTCACCTCTGGGGTGTCAGGGACGGAAATCCCTGTAACCTCACGGATGGTCCATAGAACAGAGGACCGAAAGGAAGATAGCGAGGGGCAGCTCTACCAAATATGTGACATCTATCCCCCGCAGCGCCAGCAAGACTCCGAAACCGACAGGTACCAGCGATGTAGCTGTACTGGGACGCGATACCACCAGGATAGAATTTTATAATTAGTTTCTTGTGCTTTGGTAGCTATAATTGATTTATGTGTGAGCTGGAAGCATTTCGACCATTGGGTGGCAGTTGAAGAATTACCTAGTTCGTGTTCCCATGCAGCACAAAACGGAGGCAGATCGGATGTGTGACGAGATAACAGCATGCGATACAGGAATCCGATTGTATGAGGAGGAACAGGGGGCGAGAGACATAACCTCTCGAAGGTGGTCAACTCCCTATGCAGGTGCGAAGTATGCTTAATAGAAGCATAATAATGCTGGAGTTGAAGGTAAGTATAGGTGTCACCACCTTGAGAAGTCACATCGCCACCTAGTGCTTCAGGAGATTTGAGAGTTGAGGGGGAGACAACTTGAGCAAATCGTAAGGGAGCATGCCCAAGGCGACCTAAGAAGGTGCCAGAGGTTAGCCCAGGAGGAAACGCAGGGTTTCCAGTTATAGGGAGCATATGACCCCTGGGGTCCACTAAGGAATCCCTAGGGTTGCATCTTCTCAGGGCAGAAAACATCTGCCTAGAGGAGAAGGATAAAATAGAAAGAGAGGAAGGGGGTGGGGGCCCCAACCAAGGAAGGCCAGTCAGTTTACCAGGAGACACAGCATGTGCAATTTGCACCCAAAGTTTGGTTGCAGAGCCATGCATCAAGTCTAGCATATCTGGCATGTACTGCCACTAAATAGTATAGGCAGCAGTCAGGAAGGCCCACACCCCCAGCCTCTTTAGGACGGAACAGTATCCTACGATTCAAACTAGACCGCTGATTAGCCCATAAAAATGACCCAAACTTACTGTGAAGCGTGCGCCAATATGAATTAGGGAGTGGAATTGGTATAGTCTGCAGGAGGTACAATAATTTGGGCAGGAGGGTCATCTTAAGGGCGTTCACTCTCCCGAACCAAGACAGGGATTTGGCTTGCCACTTATCGAGATGAGAGGCAAATTGACATAATAGGGGGACAAAATTTTGCTGATAAAGTAGGGATAAATCCGAGGGTACTATAATCCCCAGGTAAGTAATCCCCTGTGTGGGCCAGGCGAATGGGAAGTTAACCTTGAGTAAATCAATGGCCTGGGGAGGGAGGGATACATTAAGCGCCTCGGATTTGGATACATTAATTTTAAAATTGGACCAACAACCAAAACCAGATAGCTCGGACATCACCGAAGGGAGGGAAACGTGGGGGTTAGTAACATAGACCAAGAGGTCATCTGCAAATGCCGAACATTTATATTCAACTCCACCAATCCTAATCCCCGAGATATCTGATTTCCGGCGAATGGAGGTCAAAAGGTGTTCCATAATGAGAACATACAACAAGGGGGACAGGGGGCAGCCCTGACGGGTGCCGTTCTGGATAGAAAAGGGAGGAGAAAGAGATCAATTTATACGCAGTCTAGCTGAGGGAGAATCATATAAGGCCATCATTTTTGCAGTGAGGACAGGGCCCACTCCTATAGTGCGCAAGGTATCTAGGAGGGATGACCATGATATACGGTCAAACGCCTTTTCGGCGTCAACCGATAAGATCATGAGGGGGATTTTGTTAACCTGCGCATGTGGTCCTTACCCGGCTTAGGGAGGACCGTGACATGTGCTAATGTGGTTTGGGATGGAAAAGTATCCTGTAGACCAACAGTCTCGTAGGCGGCTAATATTAAGGGAGCAAGGAGTTCCCCAAACTTTTTATAGAAGCCCGCCGTATAACCGTCAGGGCCCGGGCTCTTCCCCCCCGGTAAGGAGGAGATAACTCCCAAGATCTGTTCTATAGAGAACGGTGCATCCAACTCAGCCGTCAAGTCAGAGGAGAGTTTGGGGAGGTCAGAGAAGGGGAAAGAGCCGGGCCCCGAGGCAAGACAGGCAGGATTAGAGAGGTTATAAAGGTCAGTGTAGTATGTGGTGGAAACCAGAGCTATCTCCGGAGTGGTGTGGACTTTCGTTCCAGGGCTTTGTTGAATGCAGGGGATATGGGACCTAGTAATGCGCTCTCTAAGGGCCCTGGCCAACATATGCCCACTCTTGTTGGCGAATTCGTAAAATTTACTTCTGCACAGTTGCAGAGCATGTTTGGAGGAGGCGTCTAGTAATCGTTGCGCTTCCTGAGGTGCCAACAAAAGATCGCTTAGAGCAGGGGCTGAGAGAGCACGTTTGTGGGCCAGTTCCAGTTCCTCAACTTTTTTAAGTGCGTTTTTTAAAGACTGGGCTTTCTCCTTCTTGAGTCTAGCGCCATGTTTTATAAAAACCTAATGACACATTTCATTGCCTCCCACTTCATTGGGGAAGAAGTGGCGTCTTGTGCATGATCCAAAATGAAATTTGCTACAGACCGTTCCACGTCAGAGACGCATACAGGATCCCGCAAAAGAGAGTCATTCAAGCGCAAAGTCCACTCACCCCCAACGAGAGAAGGCAAGCGCAGGGTACAAGTCACGGCTGCGTGATCCGACCATAGGATGCTGCCTATGGTGGATGAGACCAACCAGAGGAGAGCATTGTGTTGCAACATAATATAATCGATCCTACTATACGAGTTATGTGGGGAGGAATAAAAACTGTAGTCCCTATCAGCCGGGTGAAGCAGGCGCCAGGTGTCGCATAGCTGCAACATGGCAAATGCCCTTTTCAAGCGCTTAATAGCGGCATAGGAGATGGATGACCTACCAGTAGAAGTGTCTAGGGCTGGGTCTAATGGGAGGTTAAAGTCCCCACAGAGGACCACCGTACCTCTCAAAAGGGGGAGAACCTTATTGGTTAAATCCAGGAAAAACAGGATTTGATTAACGTTGGGTGCGTAAACATTTAGAATGGTGAATTCATATCCACTAATTAGAAGTGTGAGGAGGACATAACGAGCCTCGGGGTCAACCAAACAATGCAGGACCTGGTGAGGAAGAGATTTATAGATAGCAATCGCCACCCCACAGGACCCGGATTGGGGGTTGTCAGCACAGAACCATGTGGTGTAGTGTGGGTGACGAAGGGAGGGGGCATGTCCTACCTTGAAATGAGTCTCCTGGAAGCACACCAACTGCACCCTCTGCTTGTGAAAGTGATGGAGCACTTGGGAGCGCTTCTCAGGCGTGTTCAGGCCCTTTGCGTTGTAGGATGCTATCTTAAGATCCGCCATGGTGACCAAGAGAAAGAAGAAAAAATATTCACCAAAGTCTTAGGGGGGGAGAAAGGGTGGGGGTACAGAAGGAAACAGGGGGAAACAACAAAAGGGAGGGACTCAAAAGGAAGAGACAACGGGAAGGACCACGAAAGAGGGAGGAAGAGGGAATACAGACAATAGACGCCTAGACAAGACAAACTAAACCAGAGTAAAGGAAAAGAAAGTGAGAAAGAGAAAAGAAGAAGTAAAGAAGAGAGAGAGGGGAGGGAAAGGAAGTAGGAGAGAGGACCAAAACAAAAGAAGCAGTAGACAGATATAGAGAAGACTACTGCTGCAGGAACTAAGAACGAGAACCCACAAAGAAAGGGAATAGACCCAAGGACCAGAGCGCCCCTAGGAACCCTAAACCTATCGGGGGGTAAAGTTAGTCAGGCAGCTAGAAAACCAGAACCTGTAGCACTGCCAGGAATGAAAAAGAAACTGAAATGGAGCTAAGGGTCCAGGAAGACAATGAAAAAGAGTGAATGGATAGGGGGAAAAAGCAAGGATATTTAAGGCACAGAGGGAAGCACATGTAGGCTGTAAAAAATACACTTTCAACCGGCAGGGACAGTGAATAGTAACTAAGCATACAAAATAAAGCTATTAAACAACTGCCTAGTTTTTCATTCCACATAGTAGGTAAGTGAACTTCCTAGTAATCCAGACCACTGTGGGGAAGTCAGGTCAGGGGCCGTGTAGCCCCACGAGGAACATCCGCCGCTACAGGCAGCCGCATCTGGTGAGGCAGAGGGGCCGCCCGTAGGCCGCAGGGCAAGGATCCCTAGGTGGAAGTCCAGAGCGAGGGGCCCTTGCGGGAGAGGAGACTGGAGGTTGTGGAGGCTGTGTGGACAGCGGAGACTGCAGCATAGGCCATTCCGGAAGGATCACATCCGGCAAATCCAAAGCTTGAAGGAAGCCCGGGAGATCATCAGGAGAGCGCAGGGTGAACATATGTCCTTTGTTGCGCACCATGAGGGAGAAGGGGAACCCCCAGCGATACGGAATGTCTCTATCTCGGAGGATCTGCAGGAGAGGCTTAAGGGCAGCTCGCTGAGCCAGGGTGTGGCGGGAGAGATCCAGGAACAGTTGGATAGGGTCATCCTTATATGTAATCTGTCTACGTCTCCTCGCATTTTGCAATATGTCCTCTTTTAGGGCATAAAAGTGGATCCTGCAGATGACGTCCCTAGGATTACGGTCATCAGCGCTAGGAGGGCGCAGCGCCCTATGAGCCCTATCCATTTCAATATGCGCATCAGGAGGTCGGTCCCGAAGATCATTAAAAATAGCAGGAAGGGCTTCCCACAGCTCCCTCGGGGACACCGCCTCAGGCAGACCCCGGATTCTGATATTGTTTCTACGACTTCTATTTTCGATATCGTCTAAATGTTGCTGTAAATGGAACAGCTGATCAGTATGCCCCTTCACCACAGCCTGCAGGGCCTGAAGGGAGGACAAAGTAGAGTCCTGGGTCACCTCCACGGCATCCACCCTAGCAGATATAGAGGAAAGTTCTGTACGGAGTTGTGCAAATTCTTGCTTGCACTCATTCACCACCTGTTTAGTGAGATTGGTAATATCTTCTTTGGTGGGAAGAGAGCGGACCAGGAACTGTAGGTCAGCCAATGTTATGGGGGCCGAGGGCACAACAGTAGGAGGCTCAGCTGGAGCGCAATCCAAAGAGGGCTGGCAGAAGTCCTCAGCACGGGGCCCTGATCCAGAGAATTGTGGTTGTGTGTGCAACAATGGTGGAGTGGCATCCAAACTGCAGGCCAAGTCCAGTGGCATCCGGGGGAGCTGGGGACAAGGGGGAGATGAGGGAGAGTGCCCCCGACTGTTAGAAGCAGGAGGAGAGGCAGCCAGGGCAGATCCAGCAGGGGACTGTGCAGAAGGGGACTCAGCAGCCCAGGGGGAGCCAGACAACCATGAGGGGGAGGGAGGCTCAGCCACCAGGGGAGCAGGCAGTGGAGATGGTGGTGGAAGAAAGGCAGGCAGCACTGCAGGGGAGTTTGGTGATGAGACTCCACAGGAGCTCAGAGGGGACTTATCTGAGCGCATCATGGCAGTGGCAGGACCCTTATAGAGAGGGGGGGATGGGCCCAGAGGAGGCTGCAGATGAGGCACTACAGGGGTTAATTAATTGTCCCCTGTCAGGAGGTCCAGGACAGTCTTGGGGCCCTGAGTCAGCATTTCACCGTCACTCACCGGTTCCTGTGCAGCGGCGAGGTCCGGAGCGCTCACAGGCAAGGCAGGGTCAGCAGCAGGTGAGCGCTGTTGCGCTCCGCCGGTCTCCATGCAGAAAGAGCAGGAAAGCAGAGGGCCGAGGACGGAAGCCGGAAGAGACCGCTCTGCAGGAGGAGCGACCCGCAGGCTGCCTGGAGGATCAGGAGGTCAGCGGTGCTGAGTGTTCTGCTGGCGGGTGGGATCCTCTGTGGTCTATAGCAGGAGCTCCGACATTTCTGTGAGCGGAGAAGAGGCCGGGAGCGCACAGGGTCGCGCTTCCAAGAAGGCGCCGGGTCCCGGAGCAGGCAACGTGGTCCCCGATCTGGAGAGCTGAGACCTGGTAAAATAGGTCTCTAAAGACATGAGGGGTGACGGGGGGACTGCAGCAGACTTCTTCTTGTTATTTCTTGTCTTGTTCCCCATAAAAACAGCACTCACAGACAGAATAAAGGCAAGCGGCAGGCAGGAGCTCTGTAACCTCACGTCCTCATGCTACCATGGCTAGACACGCTCCCCACTAAAAATATTTTGAGTCTGCATTCATCTGAAAACAGCCAATGCGAGTGAGTTACTTAAGTTGTAACTTTTGTAACTTTTATAGACTTTAAAAGGAGTTGCGCAAAATGGCATAGCTCAGTAGCCACCAGTCAATATCCGTTTTTGCCATGGTTTCCAGGCTGATTTTAACATTTCATATCCGTTAATGTGGCACACGACCTGTTCTGATGGACTGAACACTCATTGATAGTCCCCTCAATACCACATCATCATATTAGGTATCTAAGATGGAGGATAAAGAGAAAAGGAATTACATCATAACCATAGAGTGAGCAGTATATTATGCAAGAAAAACCTTATGTCCATAAACGAACATTCACGTATCAGTCCCCTAGCTTAATCCCATTCAGAAGTTATTCCCCATCTACAGTGCCATGTTTCAAAAGGACAATGCTCATTGTCATTGGGCTTGATCACTAAGCATTCCTAGAAGGAATGTGACATTTAATTCTCTACATTGCCTTGCCCCACAAATTTACCAGACTGTAACCCATTGAAAATGTTTGGTATATGCTGGAATCGGCTGTGAGATTTACTGCTCCCACTCTTTCGAAATGTGTGTAACCCTTGATGGAGCTGCTGCTGTTGAGTATGGAGGATGTTTGCCAATCTGTTCTGTTGCCAAAAATGTGGACCAACCCGTTATTTAGTAGCTGTTCCTAATGTATGGATCATTTAGTTTATATAAGCTGCTTAGCAACTAAGCTGGAGGGGTGGGTAGGATAGAGAAATGTGAGAAGCAGGACATTATAAAAAGGTTATAGTGCTGACCACGTATAACAGTGAGCCAACGTTGTCATGGGAACATGGAAACACTAAGAGCATAAGAAAGGATGTGAGATGAGATATACAGTGGGGATCAAAAGTTTGGGCACCCCAGGTAAAAATTTGTATTAATGTGCATAAAGAAGCCAAGGAAAGATGAAAAATCTCCAAAAAGCATCAAATTACAGATTAGACATTCTTATAATATGTCAACAAAAATTAGATTTTATTTCCATCTTACACTTTCAAAATAACAGAAAACAAAAAAAATGGTGTCTGCAAAAGTTTGGGCACCCTGCAGAATTTATAGCATGCACTACCCCCTTTGCAAAGCTGAGACCTGCCAGTGTCATGGATTGTTCTCAATCATCATCTGGGAAGACCAGGTGATGTAAATCTCAAAGGTTTTAAATTCCCAGGCTCATCTGACCTTGCCCCAACAATCAGCACCATGGGTTCTTCTAAGCAGTTGTCTAGAAATCTGAAACTGAAAATAGTTGACGCTCACAAAGCTGGAGAAGGCTATTAAAAGATAGCAATACCTTTTCAGATGTCAATATCCTCTGTTCAGAATATAATTAAGAAATGGCAGTCATCAGCAACAGTGGAAGTTAAAGCAAGATCTGGAAGACCAAGAAAAATATCAGACAGAACAGCTCGCAGGATTGTGAGAAAAACTATTCAAAACCCACGTTTGACTGCACAATCCCTCCAGAAAAATCTGACAGACACTGAAATTGTAGTCCACTATTCCACTATAAAGAGATACTTGTACAAATATGGTCTTCATGGAAGAGTCATCAGAAGAAAACCTCTTCTATGTCCTCACCACAAAAATCAGCGTTTGAACTTTGCAAATGAACATATAGACAAGCCTGATGCAGTTTGGAAACATTTCTGTGGACCGATGAGGTTAAAATTTTACTTTTTGGCCAGAATGAGCAAAGGTACATTTGGAGAAGAAGGGGAACAGAATTTAATGAAAAGAACCTCTGTCCAACTGTTAAGCATGGGCGTGGATCAATCGTGCTTTGGGGTTGTATTGCAGCCAGTGGCACAGGGAACATCTCACAAGTAGAAGCAAAAATGGATTCAATAAAATTTCAGCAAATTTTGGATGCTAACTTGATGCCATCTGTGGAAAAGCTGAAGTTAAAGAGAAGATGGCTTCTACAAATGGATAATGATCCTAAACACACATCAAAATCCACGGGGGATTACATCAAGAGGCGTAAACTGAAGGTTTTGCCATGGCTTTCACAATCTCCTGACCTCAACATAATTGAAATTCTATGGATAGACCTTAAAAGAGCAGTGCCTGACAGACAGCCCAGAAATCTCAAAGAACTGGAAGACTTTTGTAAGGAAGACTGGGCAAAGATACCTCAAACAAGAATTGAAAGACTCTTGGCTGGTTACCAAAAGCGTTTACAAGCTGTGATACTTGCCAAAGGGGGCAGTAAAAGATATTAACTCTGCAGGGTGCCCAAACTTTTGCAGATGCCATTTTTTTGTTTTCTGTTATTTTGAAACTTTTGTTGACATATTATAAGAATGTCTAATCTGTAATTTGATGCCTTTTGGGGATTTTTCCATCTTTCTTTAGCTTCTTTATGCACATTAATATAAATTTGTACCTGGGGTGACCAAACTTTTGATCCCCACTGTAGATAGGAGAACTGGGCTGCACCAGGTATGGGTGCTGGAGAGTGGGTGAAATGGATTAGAAATGGGCAGAATCTACAGAAAGTGGCATTAAATCCTCTACCTTCTCCAAGCACGCAAAAAATTTATTAATTCTCCCAGCACGCAGAAAATGTATTGATTTCATTTACTTCTCACTCGGAACACGAAGTGAGCAAATTGTTCTCCGATAATCACGTAATAATCCACAAGCCGGAGCCAGGGCCAGATGGCAGACTGGGACGTGGGTTAGTGAATGACAGGAGTAGTCCCACAATGTCACCAAAAACTTAAGAAATACATTTTTTATAATAGCCTAAATTTATAAAAGTCCATACAAAGTGACAGCAGCACAACATTTCTAGTGACATTGATGGCTCTGAATTGATGGTGATAGTGGCATGTAACAAAGATGGCAGCAGTGGCGTTGTGGATTATTGGGGCAACAAGCTATAATCTGCCTGTCTCAATTGTCCTGTCAATTGCAAAATGAGGTGCTGAAATGTAAATGAATTGCAAAGGAAAGCATTATATGGTCAAAGTAGGGGAGATATATTACCCTAGGCATCACATGGCGCAGGTAGCCCAATTTAGAAGAGGGATATAAAGAACTCTGAGAATGCCAACAAATAAGAAAAATCCATTTCTTATATGCATCAGAAACCCAAAGGCATGCCCTCAAATTTCCTTAGTGGATTTTCACTATGAATTCTGCAGATTTGGCTGCAATTTTGAATAGAGATTAATGACTCTGTCAATGAATGATAATAATTTAGAGGGACATTTATCATCATTGCTTTGGTAAGCAAGTTCTGTAGCCATTTTTATTTATTTTTGCTTTAGTTTTGCTTATGTATGGCACATTTATCATACTATCACATTTATGAAAACCATTTTTTTAGCACACATAAGCAAAAAACAATAAATGACTTCAGAACACTGCATGCAGCTTTTTAATCAGATGCGCCTAGATCTGCGACGGTCACAGTTAATAAATCAGGGTGCACTAGAAAGTGAAAAGTGAAAAAACTTCTACGTGAGCAAGATATCAAGATGAGCGGTGGGATGTAAACAAAAAAAAAGTTGCAAATAAGCAGAGTTGCGCCAAAGTTGCGCCAAATATATGGGAAAATAAGCTCTACAAACTTTGATAAATCTGGGCCTTAGTGTTTCCTGTTCATATGCCATCCATGTCAGGATGTATATCTGGTGAAATTTTCATATATTCTGTGTTATCCTCTAGGATTCCCAAACGTGTGATAATATCCACCTGGCGCCCGCTTTAAATCATTGAACTGCAGCGGCTTATCGGCATATAACACGCAGATAGACTTTAGGCTAAAAAATTTTGCCTAAAAAATGCGTGTTATACGCCAATAAATACAGTAATTTATTTTCTTTTTTTTTTTACTTCTCATTTCAGATCCATGTATTCTGTGGATTACTTTAGATTTGGAGGACTACGGTGACCAGTGTTTTATTTTGTTTAATGTTAATGAAATGGTTAACGAGAGCTTTTGGGGGGAGTGCTTTTTTGGAATAATTTTTTTTTTAAACGTGTTGTGTTTTTTTTTTTCATTTACTTTACAGGGTTAGTAGTGAAAGCTGTCTTATAGACATAATCCATTACTAAGCCGGGGCTTAGTGTTAGCCACAAAAACAGCTAGCACTAACCCCCAATTATTACCCTGGTACCCACCGCCACAGGGGTGCTGGGAAGAGCCAGTACCAACAGGCCCGGTGTGTCAAAAACGGCACTCCTGGGCCTAGGTGTAACAGGATGGTGTTATTTAGGCTGGGGAGGGCCAGTAACAATGGTCCTCGCCCACCCTGGTAACGTTAGGCTGTTTCTGCTTGGTTGGTATTTGGCTGAGAATAAAAATAAAGGGAACCTTATGCTTTTTTTTTTTTTTTTTTTTTGTCGCATAAATAATTAAATATTTAAAAAAAAATCCATAGGGTTCCCCCTATTTTTCTTTTCAGCCAGATACCAACAAAGCAGCAACAGCCTAACATTACCAGGGTGGACGAGGACCATTGTTACTGGCCCTCCCCAGCCTAAATAATGCCAGCCTGTTACCGCCTAGGCCCAGGAGCGCCAGCCTGGGCTCCTTTTAACATATAACGGAGCCGCTGAGTTTTAGTCCCTACTGTAAGATCAAATTTCCCGCCGGGTCCCGTGATTGGCTGATCGGTCTTGGCCAATCACTGGACCCAGCGGGAAATGTGAAATTACCTTAGGGACTCCAAGAACTCCACAGCGCTGAGGTATGTTAAAGAAGCCTGGGCTGACATCACTCTGCAGCCGCCCGGGCTCCATCTGATTCTATCCCTGCTACCCTCACTTAATGACGGGGGCACTGATTTACATCCCCCCCTTGTCTCCTACCCACCCATGCTGCACATCTCCCGCCCGCTACCTGCTACAAGACTACAACTCCCAGCATGCCCTCACTGTAAGGGGATGCTGGGAGTTATAGTCTTGCAACAAGTAGCAGATAGATGGGAGATGTACGGCGCGGGCGGGAGGGAGACAAAGTGGGGATGTAAATCAGTGTGATCTGTGATCAGGTAGTCAGAAAGGCAGAAACATAAGCAAGGTTCAAGCTGGTGTAGATTCCTGGAGCTTTTTAATCAGATGCGCCTAGATCTGCGACAGTCGCAGTTGATAAATCAGGGTGCACTAGAAAGTGAAAAGTGAAAAAACTTCTATGTGAGCAAGATATCAAGATGAGCGGTGGGATGTAAACAAAAAATAAGTTGCAAATAAGCAGAGTTGCGCCAAGGTTGCGCCAAATATATGGGAAAATAAGCTCTACAAACTTTGATAAATCTGGGCCTTAGTGTTTCCTGTTCATATGCCATCCATGTCAGGATGTATATCTGGTGAAATTTTCATATATTCTGTGTTATCATCTAGGATTCCCAAATGTGTGATATTATCCTCCTGGCGGTATTATTAAGTATTTGTGATGTCATATCTAATGACATAATTCTAGTTTGGAGATCATGTCATGTGTCTGGTCTATGTAAACTGTTTAGCAGGTGGTTATGATTTCTACCAACATGTCCTGTTCTTCATTCACTTCTCAGGTTCTTACTGTAAAGTTTGACAAAACCTGATGGAAGCTAAGATTATTTTGAGGGATGTGTGGTACCACGGGGGGTGTAGGGAAATACCTTATCACTTTGTGATGCCAGAGCACGGTTAGCCTATACACGGTCCGAGGTTGGAGACAGCTTCCTCTGGGCCAGACACGGGGAGTAAAGGAACACACTGACATCAGGTTACGGAAAACTTACTGAGTAGGGTGCAGATAGTATTACACGGAGAGTATGGTGCAGAGTGAGAGGATGCAGTGTGGTTGTTACGCCGAGCGCTCCGGGTCCCCGCTCCTCCCCGGAGCGCTCGCAACATCCTCGCAATCGCAGCGCCCCGGTCAGACCTGCTGACCGGGTGCGCTGCGATACCTCTCCCAGCCGGGATGCGATTCGCGATGCGGGTGGCGCCCGCTCGCGATGCGCACCCCGGCTCCCGTACCTGACTCGCTCTCCGTCGGTCCTGTCCCGGCGCGCGCGGCCCCGCTCCTTAGGGCGCGCGCGCGCCGGGTCTCTACGATTTAAAGGGCCACTGCGCCGCTGATTGGCGCAGTTGGCTTAATCAGTTCATTCACCTGTGCACTTCCCTATTTAACCTCACTTCCCCTTCCCTTCCTTGCCGGATCTTGTTGCCATCGTGCCAGTGAAAGCGTTTCCCAGTGTGTTCCTAGCCTGTGTTCCAGACCTCCTGCCGTTGCCCCTGACTACGATCCTTGCTGCCTGCCCCGACCTTCTGCTACGTCCGACCTTGCTCTTGTCTTCTCCCTTGTACCGCGCCTATCTTCAGCAGTCAGAGAGGTTGAGCCGTTGCTAGTGGATACGACCTGGTTGCTACCGCCGCTGCAAGACCATCCCACTTTGCGGCGGGCTCTGGTGAAAACCAGTAGCAGCTTAGAACCGGTCCACTAGCACGGTCCACGCCAATCCCTCTCTGGCACAGAGGATCCACCTCCTGCCAGCCGAATCGTGACAGTAGATCCGGCCATGGATCCCGCTGAAGTTCCACTGCCAGTTGTCGCCGACCTCACCACGGTGGTCGCCCAGCAGTCGCAACAGATAGCGCAACAAGGCCACCAGCTGTCTCAACTGACCGTGATGCTACAGCAGCTACTACCACAGCTTCAGCAATCATCTCCTCCGCCAGCTCCTGCACCTCCTCCGCAGCGAGTGGCCGCTTCCGGCCTACGACTTTCCTTGCCGGATAAATTTGATGGGGACTCTAAGTTTTGCCGTGGCTTTCTTTCACAATGTTCCCTGCACTTGGAGATGATGTCGGACCAGTTTCCTACTGAAAGGTCTAAGGTGGCTTTCGTAGTCAGCCTTCTGTCTGGGAAAGCTCTGTCATGGGCCACACCGCTCTGGGACCGCAATGACCCCGTCACTGCCTCTGTACACTCCTTCTTCTCGGAAATTCGAAGTGTCTTTGAGGAACCTGCCCGAGCCTCTTCTGCTGAGACTGCCCTGCTGAACCTGGTCCAGGGTAATTCTTCCGTTGGCGAGTACGCCATCCAATTCCGTACTCTTGCTTCCGAACTATCCTGGAATAATGAGGCCCTCTGCGCGACCTTTAAAAAAGGCCTATCCAGCAACATTAAAGATGTTCTGGCCGCACGAGAAATTCCTGCTAACCTGCATGAACTCATTCATCTAGCCACTCGCATTGACATGCGTTTTTCCGAAAGGCGTCAGGAGCTCCGCCAGGATATGGACTTTGTTCGCACGAGGCGTTTTTTCTCCCCGGCTCCTCTCTCCTCTGGTCCTCTGCAATCCGTTCCTGTGCCTCCCGCCGTGGAGGCTATGCAAGTTGACCGGTCTCGCTTGACACCTCAAGAGAGGACACGACGCCGCATGGAGAATCTTTGCCTGTACTGTGCCGGTACCGAACACTTCCTGAAGGATTGTCCTATCCGTCCTCCCCGCCTGGAAAGACGTACGCTGACTCCGCACAAAGGTGAGACAGTTCTTGATGTCAACTCTGCTTCTCCACGCCTTACTGTGCCTGTGCGGATATCTGCCTCTACCTTCTCCTTCTCTACTAAGGCCTTCTTGGATTCCGGATCTGCAGGAAATTTTATTTTGGCCTCTCTCATCAACAGGTTCAACATCCCAGTGACCAGTCTCGCCAGACCCCTCTACATCAATTGTGTTAACAATGAAAGATTGGACTGTGCCGTGCGTTACCGCACGGAACCCCTCCTAATGTGCATCGGACCTCATCACGAAAAAATTGAGTTTTTGGTCCTCTCCAATTGCACTTCCGAAATTCTCCTTTGACTACCGTGGCTTCAACGCCATTCCCCAACCCTTGATTGGTCCACAGGAGAGATCAAGAGCTGGGGTACTCCCTAAGGCTTATATGGACTATGCTGACGTATTTTGCAAAAAGCAAGCTGAGACTTTACCCCCTCACAGGCCTTTTGACTGTCCTATTGACCTCCTCCCGGGCACTACTCCACCCCGGGGCAGAATTTATCCTCTGTCCGCCCCAGAGACTCTTGCTATGTCTGAATACATCCAGGAAAATTTAAAAAAGGGGTTTATCCGCAAATCCTCCTCTCCTGCCGGAGCTGGATTTTTCTTTGTGTCCAAAAAAGATGGCTCCCTACGTCCTTGCATTGATTACCGCGGACTTAATAAAATCACGGTAAAGAACCGCTACCCCCTACCTCTTATCTCTGAACTCTTTGATCGCCTTCAAGGTGCCCACATCTTTACCAAACTGGACTTAAGAGGTGCATATAATCTCATCCGCATCAGGGAGGGGGACGAATGGAAAACTGCATTTAACACCAGAGATGGACACTTTGAGTATCTGGTCATGCCCTTTGGCCTGTGCAACGCCCCTGCTGTCTTCCAAGACTTTGTTAATGAAATTTTTCGTGATCTCTTATATTCCTGTGTTGTTGTGTATCTGGACGATATTCTGATTTTTTCTGCCAACTTAGAAGAACATCGCCAGCATGTCCGCATGGTTCTTCAGAGACTTCGAGACAATCAACTTTATGCCAAAATGGAGAAATGTTTGTTTGAATGTCAATCTCTTCCTTTCCTAGGATACTTGGTCTCTGGCCAGGGACTACAAATGGACCCAGATAAACTCTCTGCCGTCTTGGATTGGCCACGCCCCTCCGGACTCCGTGCTATCCAACGTTTTTTGGGGTTCGCCAATTATTACAGACAATTCATTCCACATTTTTCCACTATTGTGGCTCCTATCGTGGCTTTAACCAAGAAGAATGCCAATCCTAAGTCCTGGTCTCCCCAAGCGGAAGACGCATTTAAACGGCTCAAGTCTGCCTTTTCTTCTGCTCCCGTGCTCTCCAGACCTGACCCATCTAAACCCTTCCTATTGGAGGTTGATGCCTCCTCAGTGGGAGCTGGAGCGGTTCTTCTACAAAAAAATTCTTCCGGGCATGCTGTTACTTGTGGGTTTTTTTCTAGGACCTTCTCTCCGGCGGAGAGGAACTACTCCATCGGGGATCGAGAACTACTGGCCATTAAATTGGCACTTGAGGAATGGAGGCATCTGCTGGAGGGATCAAAATTTCCAGTTATCATTTTCACCGATCACAAGAATCTCTCCTATCTCCAGTCTGGACAACGACTGAATCCTCGCCAGGCCAGGTGGTCGTTGTTCTTTGCCCGTTTTAACTTTGAAATTCATTTTCGCCCTGCCGACAAGAACATTAGGGCCGATGCTCTCTCTCGTTCCTCGGATGCCTCGGAAGTAGAGGTCTCTCCGCAACACATCATTCCTCCTGACTGTCTGATCTCCTCTTCTCCAGCCTCCATCAGGCAAACTCCTCCAGGGAAGACCTTCGTTTCTCCACGCCAGCGTCTCGGGATTCTCAAATGGGGTCACTCCTCCCACCTCGCAGGCCATGCGGGCATCAAAAAGTCCTTGCAACTCATCTCTCGTTTCTATTGGTGGCCGACTCTGGAAACAGATGTTGTTGATTTTGTGCGGGCCTGTACTGTCTGTGCCCGGGATAAGACTCCTCGCCAGAAGCTTCCTGGTCTTCCTTCAGCGCCTCAGTTGGCAAAACAATTTTTTGTACACATTTTTCGTCTTCACGGTTTGCCCACGCAGATTGTCTCGGATAGAGGTGTCCAATTCGTGTCAAAATTCTGGAGGGCTCTCTGTAAACAACTCAAGATTAAATTAAACTTCTCTTCTGCTTATCATCCTCAATCCAATGGGCAAGTAGAAAGAATTAACCAGGTCCTGGGTGACTATTTACGGCATTTTGTTTCCTCCCGCCAGGATGACTGGGCAGATCTTCTACCTTGGGTCGAATTCTCGTACAACTTTAGAGTCTCTGAATCTTCTGCTAAATCCCCATTTTTCGTGGTGTACGGCCGTCACCCTCTTCCCCCCCTCCCTATTCCCTTGTCCTCTGGTTTGCCCGCTGTAGATGAAGTGACTCGTGATCTTTCCACCATATGGAAAGAGACCCAAAATTCTCTTTTGCAGGCTTCATCTCGCATGAAAAAGTTTGCCGATAAGAAAAGAAGAGCTCCCCCCATCTTTGCTCCCGGAGACAAGGTATGGCTCTCCGCTAAATATGTCCGCTTTCGTGTCCCCAGTTACAAACTGGGACCACGCTATCTTGGTCCTTTCAAAGTCTTGTGCCAGATTAATCCTGTCTCTTACAAACTCCTTCTTCCTCCTTCTCTTCGTATTCCCAATGCCTTCCATGTCTCTCTCCTTAAACCACTCATCATCAACCGTTTCTCTCCCAAACTTGTTTCTCCCACTCCTGTTTCCGGTTCTTCTGACATCTTCACCGTAAAGGAGATACTGGCCTCCAAGACGGTCAGAGGAAAAAGATTTTTTCTGGTTGATTGGGAGGGCTGTGGTCCTGAAGAGAGATCCTGGGAACCTGAGGACAACATCCTAGACAAAAGTCTGGTCCTCAGGTTCTCAGGCTCCAAGAAGGGGGGGAGACCCAAGGGGGGGGGTACTGTTACGCCGAGCGCTCCGGGTCCCCGCTCCTCCCCGGAGCGCTCGCAACATCCTCGCAATCGCAGCGCCCCGGTCAGACCTGCTGACCGGGTGCGCTGCGATACCTCTCCCAGCCGGGATGCGATTTGCGATGCGGGTGGCGCCCGCTCGCGATGCGCACCCCGGCTCCCGTACCTGACTCGCTCTCCGTCGGTCCTGTCCCGGCGCGCGCGGCCCCGCTCCTTAGGGCGCGCGCGCGCCGGGTCTCTACGATTTAAAGGGCCACTGCGTCGCTGATTGGCGCAGTTGGCTTAATCAGTTCATTCACCTGTGCACTTCCCTATTTAACCTCACTTCCCCTTCCCTTCCTTGCCGGATCTTGTTGCCATCGTGCCAGTGAAAGCGTTTCCCAGTGTGTTCCTAGCCTGTGTTCCAGACCTCCTGCCGTTGCCCCTGACTACGATCCTTGCTGCCTGCCCCGACCTTCTGCTACGTCCGACCTTGCTCTTTTCTTCTCCCTTGTACCGCGCCTATCTTCAGCAGTCAGAGAGGTTGAGCCGTTGCTAGTGGATACGACCTGGTTGCTACCGCCGCTGCAAGACCATCCCGCTTTGCGGCGGGCTCTGGTGAAAACCAGTAGCAGCTTAGAACCGGTCCACTAGCATGGTCCACGCCAATCCCTCTCTGGCACAGAGGATCCACCTCCTGCCAGCCGAATCGTGACAGTGGTGACCCACGGTGATGGCAGGATCACGGGGTGTAGCGGTGTAGGTGGATGGGGCAAGATGGTATTAACACCTAATGTTTGTGACGCCAGTGTGGTTTTTGGGTACCGGAACCACCCAAACGGTATCTCCGCTATTCCAATAGCTAAGCAGTGAAAATGAGAATCCACAACCAGGTTATGGTTTAACTGAGGATTTACTGAGGTCAGACAGTTGTTATTATCTTCACAGCTAGGCCAGAATCCCAGAGAGGTGGCCAGGAACACAGAAGGACCTTGCAGCTTGCTGGGACCAATTATACTTGTACTATAATTGACTTGAGGCTTGACTGGACTGTAGATAGTGACAGCAGACATAGACTAGACTGTAGATAGTGACAGCAGACATAGACTAGACTGTAAATAGTGACAGCAGACATAGACTTGACTTACTGGAATGACTGTAGATTTGAGGCCTTCCAGGTGCTGGACACTAGCACTGAGATCTCTGGTGTTTGCTGGTCTCACTAAAGTGATGGAAGAGAGAGAATTGTAATGGCCGCCCCCTTATATAGATGGGGCTGAGCCAAAGCCCATTGGTCAAGCTGTGGGTCATGTGTTAAGCTGGTGCCCTCTGGGTAACATGTGATAACATAAACATAACATGTGACATCTCACAGGTCCTTTATACTAACTATACATTAAGACACTGACTATCCATAAAATAGAATAGATAACATTACAGTAACAGCAGGAGAGACACTGCAGGAGAGCCCCAGGTCACTGAGGGACTCAACCTAACAGGGCCTAAGTGTAGTGCAGGACCATGTCCTGTACTGGGACATAACAGCAGCTAAACCCCTTGGGAGCCCTGTTGCCTTGCTGGGACTTGTGGTGCTTTTATCAAATAAATTGATACTGACATGACAAACTTGAAGATTGATCCTAGTAGCTGGGTTCTGTAAAGGTTTTGTAGCTTCCTCCGCCAGGGCATGAACTTCCACCGTGCGGGTGATCCTTGCAGAATGACCAGATAAAGTAGATTTGATCTGGGCCTTCTCTTAGAGCACACAATGCACCTTACACCTTTACCACACTTGCTCAAACTAGTATTAGACTCAACTGGGGCAACTCCTCCCCCCACTACACTATATGGACAAGAATTTAGGGGTTCCCATTGGCAGGCAGGGTCACATGGGGTACGCTGCTCCTCTGCTTAAAAGCACAGTAACACATAAATAACATACATAAGGATAACAGCAACAAAATAATTACACACACATGTTAATTCTTGGTAAAGTGCTGAAACATAATTAATATAACAATCAGTTCCTTAGTGGGCCCAACATCTGTGCTGCAGGTCTGCCTGAAGCCACAAGACAGCCTGTGGTGCTTGGACACCACAGATGGACCAAAGGAAATGTCACCATCAGATAGGTTGACCCTGAGAAAGTTATACAAAAAGCAAAGAAACCTCACAGCATGGCACTAATAGCAAAAAAATCAATGGAGCACATAGGCGATTATTAATAATTGATGGTATTGTTAGTGTATATATATATATATATATATATATATATATATATATATATATATATACATACATACAGTACAGACCAAAAGTTTGGACACCTTCTCATTCAAAGAGTTTTCTTTATTTTCATGGCTATGAAAATTGTAGATTCACACTGAAGGCATCAAAACTATGAATTAACACATGTGGAATTATAGACATAAAAAAGTGTGAAACAACTGAAAATATGTCATATTCTAGGTTCTTCAAAGTAGCCACCTTTTGCTTTGATTACTGCCTTGCACACTCTTGGCATTCTCTTGATGAGCTTCAAGAGGTAGTCACCTGAAATGGTCTTCGAACAGTCTTGGAGGAGTTCCCAGAGATGCTTAGCACTTGAGCACCCCCACACCATCACACCTCCTCCTCCATGCTTCACGGTGGGAAACAGGCACGTAGAGTCCATGCGTTCACCTTTTCTGCGTCGCCAAAGACACGGTGGTTTGAACTAAAGATCAAATAACAGATTTCCACTGGTTTGATGGCCATTCCTTGTGTTCTTTAGCCCAAACAAGTCTCTTCTGCTTGTTGCCTGTCCTTAGCAGTGGTTTCCTAGCAGATATTCTACCATGAAGGCCTCACACAGTCTCCTCTTAACAGTTGTTCTAGAGATGTGTCTGCTGCTAGTACTCTGTGTGACATTGACTGGGTCTCTAATCTGAGCTGCTGTTAACCTGCGATTTCTGACGCTGGTGACTCGGATGAACTTATCCTCCGCAGCAGAGGTGACTGTTGGTCTTCCTTTCCTGGGGCGGTCCGCATGTGAACCAGTTTCTTTGTAGCTCTTGATGGTTTTTGTGACTGCACTTGGGAACACTTTTCACCTAGAATATGACATATTTTCAATTGTTTCCCACTTTTTTGTTATGTCTATAATTCCACGTGTTAATTCATAGTTTTGATGCCTTCAGTGTGAATCTACAATTTTCATAGTCATGAAAATAAAGAAAACTCTTTGAATGAGAAGGTGTCCAAACTTTTGGTCTGTACTGTATATATAGTTGTTTGCATGTTGTTGTTGTTTTTTTTTTTTGGGGGGGGGGGGGGGGGGGGGTTGGGGTTGAGCAGGTGAGCAGAACATGCCGTTGGCTTCCAGGGCATGCTGGGAGCTGTAGTTTTGCAACAGCTGCAGGCACCCTGGTTAAGGAACAATGCCTTAGTGGTAATATCAGGCATTCCCATGCTGATATTTGCACTATAGCATCTATCTATTTGAGTACCTGTTGTGTTTTATGCTACTTGGCAACTTAGCTGCAGCATGACCAATGACATGGGGTGGGTAGAATAGAGATAAATGAGTGACATGCCTTTACAAACAGGTTATAGCTCTGACCATATAACAGCGAGACAACAAACATTGTCATGGGAACACTGAGAGCACTAGAGGGGATGTTAGATGAGATGTATATAGGAGAACGGGGCTGCATCAGGTGCAGGTGCTGAAGAGGCGGTGGAATGGATTAGTAATGAGCCGAAGGTACAGAAAACAACATTAAACCATAAATCTTCCCCAGGCATGGCTGAAATATACAGAAAATATATTGATTTAATTTACTTCTCCAATAGAACATGGAGTGAGCAAACTGTTCTCCGATAATCGTGTAATACTCCAGGAGCCGGAGCTGGGGCCAGATGGCAGACTGGGATGTGGGTTGGTGAATGACAGGAGTAGTCCCACAATGTCACCAGAGAGATGAGATATGGTCTCATACAAGTCAATAGTGTTGCTCGCGAATATTCGCAATTCGAATTTTATTCGCGAATATCGCATATTCGCGAATTCGCGAATATTCGCGAATATAGCGCTATATATTCGTAATTACGAATATTCGTTTTTTTTTATTTATTTATTTATTTATTTATTTATTTATTTATTTCACAGTACACATCACAGTGATCATCCCTCTCTGCTTCCAGCTTGTGTGGTGTAAAGTAGGCTCTAATACTACTGTGTGAGACCGTCGTGTGAATTTTCGCACATGCGAAAATTTGCATATGCTAATTTTCGTATATGCGAATTTTCGCATATGTTAATTTTCGCACACGCGAATATTTACATATGCGAAAATACAACGAGATTACGAACATGCGAATATTCGTCCATATATTCGCGAATATTCGCGAATTCGAATATGGCCTATGCCGCTCAACACTACAAGTCAATACAAAGTGACAAGTGACAGCGGCACAACATTAGTAGTGACATCAGTGGTTCTGGATGTGTGATGACAGTAGCTGGTAGCAGAGATGGTGTGGTGGACTATCGGATAAAGACAAGACAAGCTGCGTGTTGGTTCAGGTGTCGTGAGACAACAAAATAAGCTGATACCAACATAAATAAATAGGGATACATGGCATATATGGTCAAATTGAAGGCAAAAATGGCATCACGTGACACAGGAAGCCATAGTTAAAAGAGGGATATAAAGAAATCTCGGGGTCCTTAAAGATGGAAAAAAATAATTTCCTATACGTGTCAGAAATCCAAGAACATACCATCCGAGTTCTAATGTAGATTCTCCCTCTAAATTCTGCATATTTTGTTGCCAATTGGAAAATGCCCATTAAAGCCTACAAAGCAGCTCTGGAGCGGACAGCATGGGAGCAGAGGGGCACATGACAGGGGGAGGATGGACAGCGGACAGGTAGGGGTTAACAGGAAGAGGGTGGCTAGGTAGGGGAGGGCTTACCTAGACAGGAAGCAGGAGCGTGGGGGGTCAGTGCAGTTCTGCCTGGAAAAGTTGCTGGACGTGTGCCCGGAGCTGCTGGGATGTCGTCTGAGCTGGAGGAGATTCTACAGCGGGTCCGCGAGGAGGCTCTTGCCCGGGGACCTGGCTGGCTGGAGGCTCAGCTGTTCGGGGCCCCCGTGGTTGCTGGGCCCTCTGGTGAGTCGCGGGCTACACGGTCCAGTGTGCAGCGGTCCCAGGCCCCGGAGAGGCTGAGCCCAGAGGTAGTCCCGCGCTCGCCTCCGGCCTCCTCCTCCTGCTCTGTGCCAGGGTCGAGCGGTGGGGAGGCCGGGAGGAATCCCGCAGGGCGGCAGCGAGCGGCAGTATCTGAGGGGGAGGAGGAGGCTGCTGCTGGCAGTGGCGTGAAACGGGGGAGAGAGGTGCAGGCGGCCGGAGCAGGCGTGGAGGTATCGCACGCCGGTGGGGCTCAGGCAAGAGGAGGAGTATGTCCTACGGCCTCAGGACAGATGGCCACAACTGTTTCCAGCACCGTGTCCCCCAGCCAGGGGGCGGGGCGGCAGCCTCAAGGAGATTACAGCTGTGAGAGACCAGGTGGACGGCGGGGGAGCATGATCGAGGCCCCGCCCCTTGTGCTGCTGCAGTGGTGGATTAGGGCTCGGAGTTGTATGGAGCCGAGGACGAGGAGGGGAGCGCACCTTTGTTCCAGGAGGAGGAAGAGGAGACTGCTGCCATTCCCAGAAGGACTGGTCTGCCTGGCCAGCGGCCTGCTGTTCACAGTGTGGTGGTGCCACCAGCTGCGGATGCGGGGCTGCGAGCATCAGTTCCTCGCTGAAGTTGCTGCTGCTCAGGATCGTCAGGGATCTGCTGGAGATGCGGCCGCCGGGGCTTCTGCGTCGGCGCGCTTGGGTGAATTGACCTCCTTCTCTGGTGTCGGGGTGGGTTGCGGGTGGGGGTTTGTTAGAGGGTTTGCAGACTTTAATGTGGGATGTGAGACTTTTGTTAGAGGGGAGGGGGCGCACGCAGGGTCCCCAGTGGCGGCATGGTCAGGTGCAGGTGCCGGGGAGGTGGTAGCGGGGCCCATTTGAAGGAGGTTAGGAAGCGCATTTTGAAGGGGGAGTATTTCCTTGCTCCCCTTGGAAAAATGTAACTTGTACCGGGTTAAGCCGGACAACTCAAAAAAGGAGGAGGAAGAGAGGTGGCGATATCACCTTATTCCTCGTACTTTTACAAATTGGTTGCAGGCTTTTGCTATTCTGGCGAGCATGATAGGGGAGAAGGCACCGGAGCACTGTTCTAGCCTCTTCTGCTATTTGGACTCTATTGGGGAGGCGTATAGGGTTTATGGGGGGCATTGCCTGGCTCAGGTACGATGAGCAGTTGCGCCAGCGGAAGGCGGTTAGGGCGTCTTTGCGGTGGGACCACAAGGACATTAGCCTGTGGATGCGCCTGATGGCGGTGCCAAAAGGGAGCGGGGTTCCGCAGTCCTTTCGGGACGGTGCCGGCGGTTTCGGACCCGGGTTTGGGCGGCCGGAGGGGGCAGGCAAAGGTTGTTGCTGGCAGTACAACGAGGGGCAGTGTAAGTTTGGCGAGTCCTGTCGCTTTAGGCATGAGTGTTCTGGTTGCGGGGGGGGCCATTGCTTGTCCCGATGTTTTAAGAAGGGCAAGGGGCGAGGGGGGTGGCGATGCCGACTAAAAGAGGGGCAACGCCGGTGATGGTGGGAAGGATGCTTCCTTACCTCACCCAGTACCCAGATAGGCAGGTGGCCCGGTTGTTGCGGGGGGGTTTTGAGGAGGGGTTCTGGATTCCATGTTCCTCGGAGCATCCGGAAGGGGAAGTGCAGAATTTGGTTTCAGCACTCCGTCATCAGGAGGTGTTGCGGGAGAAGTTGTTGAAGGAGGTCGGGTTGGGCAGGATGGCTGGCCCGTTTCGGGACCTCCCGGTTCTTGAATTGCGTTTGTCCCCTTTGGGTTTGGTTCCAAAGAAGGATGCGAATAAATTCTGCCTTATTCACCACCTATCGCACCCGGAGCGATCCGGCGCTATGCGCTGTTTCATACACGTCTTTTGATAAGGCTTTGGTTTGGGTTCGGCAGTACAGGGCTGGGGCGCTGCTGGCAAAAATTGATGCGGCGTTCCGGCTCCTGCCGGTCCATCCGGATAGTTTTCAGTTGTTGGGGTGCTGTTGGGAAGGGAAGTTTTTTGTAGACATGTGCCTTCCGATGGGTTGCTCCATCTCTTGCGCATACTTTGAGTATTTTTCTATGTTTTTGGAATGGGTTGTGCGTTTGGAGTAGCAGGTGGCGTCAGTTTTGCACTATCTGGATGACTTCTTGTTCGTCGGTCCGAAGGGTTTGGCGGTTTGCCACATTTTGTTGCAAACCATGGAGAGGGTGGCGGCCCACTTTGGGGTGCCTTTGACGCCCGACAAGACAGAGGGGCCTGCCATGGAGTTAAAATCCTGGGCATCGTTATTGACACGGTTGCTATGGAATGTCAGCTTTCGAAGGATAAGTTGGCGGAGTTGTGGACGGCGGTGGGGTCGGAGTCTTGGGCACGGAAGATTCAATTGCACGATCTGCAGTCGCTGTTGTTAATTTCCCTTGTCGTATTATGCCGATGGGCCGTATTTTTGGTCGCAGGCAGGCGGCGGCCACGGCTGGGGCTCGGCGGCCTCACCATTTCGTGCGCCTCATGGAGGAGCTGCGGGCCGATTTGTTGATGTGGCAGGAATTTTTGGGTGTGTACAATGAGCGGTCGGTGTTGATGGACCACCAGGTGTCCAATTGGGACATTGCATTGTTCACCGACATGTCGGGCAGTCAAGGGTTTGGGGCTTACTGTCAAGGTCAGTGGTGCGTGGGTGAGTGGCCGGAGTCGTGGAGGGTGTCAGGCCTGACTCTTAATTTGGCGCTCTTGGAGCTGTTTCCCATTGTGGTGGTGGCTGAGATATGGGGCGGTCGCCTTCGCAATCGGAAGGTGTGTTTTCGCTGTGACAACTTGGGCGTCATGCAGGCAGTTAATGCGCAGGCGGTGGACTCCCCGCCGGTGGTGCGGCTGTTGCGGCAGCTGGTGTTCAGGGGTTTGGTTTTGAATGCGCAGTTTGTCGCTTAGCATGTGCCTGGGGTTCTCAATGAAATTGCTGACTTTCTCATTTCCAGTGGGAGCGGTTTCGGAGGCTGGGGCCGGACACAGAGGTTCGGGGCATTCCCGGATCGGCTGTGGACTGTGGTGTGACAGCGGCGATGGTGCTGGTGCAGCGGTCAGTGAGTAAGTCAACCTGGACGAGTTATGGTCGGTGTTGGTGGGAAATGAGAAGCTTCATTGTTGAAAGTTGGTGGGGAGCGGGGGCCTGGGGATTGGGAGGTGTTGGTTTTGTTTTACGTGGGGCGCTTGTTTGGTGATGGAGTGTCTCCGTCTGGGTTGGCGGCGCTCGCCTTTTGGTTTAAAGTTCGGGGTTTGGTGGATGTCACTAAGGTGTTTTTGGTTCAACAGGCTGCAAAGGGTTTTCGGAGAGGGATTGTGGTGCGGGACTCTAGGCGCCCGGTGTCCTTCCCCATGCTATTGGAGCTGAGGGAGGAGTTATTGCGGGTGTGTTTTTCAGGGTTTGAAGTGGCGTTGTTTAGGTTGGCCTTTGCTTTGGTTTTTTTGGGGGCCTTTCGGGTCTCAGAATTGGTCGCCCCTAGTAGGAAAGTGGCAGGGGTTTATTGGTGTCGGATGTGTTGTTGGTGGGGCAGATGTTGGAGTGCCGTGTGAGGTGCTCTAAGACGGATCAGCTGGGTCGGGGTTTCATTGTACGGTTGGCTGCGATGAGGGGGTCCATCATGTGTCCGGTGGAGTGTTTTCGGACTTTCATGGTGCTTCGCCCGACTGGGGCGGGGTCATTATTGGCTCATGAGGATGGGGACTTTTTGTCCCGTTATCAGTTCACGCAGGTTTTTCGCCGCTGTTTGGAGGCGCGGGGGAAGCCATCCCGGGAGTTTAGCTCTCACTCGTTTAGGATTGGGGTGGCCATGGAGGGGGCTAGATGGGGTTTGGGGTAGTGTTGCTCGCGAATATTCGCAATTCGAATATTATTCGCGAATATCGCATATTCGCGAATTCGCGAATTTCGCGAATATAGCGCTATATATTCGTAATTACGAATATTGTTTTTTTTTTTTTTTTTTTTTCACAGTACACATCACAGTGATCATCCCTCTCTGCTTCCAGCTTGTGTGATGTAAAGAAGGCTCTAATACTACTGTGTGAGATTGGCATGCGAAAATTTGCATATGCGGAAATTAGCATATGCGAATTTTCGCGTATGCTAATTTTGTATATGTTAATTTTCGCATATGTTAATTTTCGCACACGCGAATGTTCGCATATGCGAAAATAAAACAAGAATATTACGAATATGCGAATATTCGCGAATATATGGCGAATATTCGTCCATATATTCGCGAATATTCGCGAATTCGAATATGGCCTATGCCGCTCAACACTAGTTTGGGGCCTGAGGTGATTTGGAGGATAGGAAGGTTGGAATCAGAGTGTTTTAGATTGTATGTTCGGCCTCAGTTGCTATGAAAGTGTTGGTTGTGGCTTTCTGTGTGCTGGTGTTGTGGGTAGTTTTTGTTTGTGTTTGTGTTTTTTCAGGGCCAGTTCCATATCTCGTGTGGATCGTGGGGCATTCATATGTCAGAAGGGGCGCCGTGTGGGCGGCCGTTCGCCCGAATGGACGTCAGCTGGAACTTCACAGAGAGATGGCCCGGGTTAGGTGGTTGGGTAAAGGGGGCTTGTTGTGGGCAGGTCTGTTGCCATTTGTTCACTCGTATGTGGTGTTGGATAGGGCTCCTGATGTCCTGGTATTGCATGCCGGGGGCAATGACCTGGGGGCGCGCACGTCCAGGGCTTTAATGCATGACATTAAATTGGACCTGTTGTGGTTGTTTGCCTCATTCCCTGGGATTATGATCATATGGTCTGATATAGTGGCCCGGCTAGTTTGGCGACAGGCGAGGTCGGTTTGGGGCATTAATCGGGCCTGGGCTAAGGTCAATCGTGAAGTTGGTCGGTTTGTGGCCAGGAATGGGGGGTTGGTGGTTAGACACAGGGAGCTGGAAGTGTCTTCGTTGGATTTCATGGCGTCTGATGGCATTCATTTGAATGCTATCAGGACGGATTTGTGGGCGCTTGCCCTTCGGGAGGCTGTGGAGAGAGCAGTGAAGTTGTGTGTGGCTGGCGGCGAGTAAGGTGTCACTCGTGCCTGCTGTGGCAGGGGCTGGAGGGGGACTTGGAGGCATTTGGAGAGACACGGAGAAGAGGATTGGAGATTAGTATGGTGGGGCTGGGGCGGTAGCCAGCCGGTGGTGGAAATTCCCTGTGGGAGCGGTCCCAAAGGGGGAATGGTCTCCGAACGAGGTGCCCTTGGGTCAGGTGAGGCACGGCCAAGGGTAAACTAGGAGAGTGAATATTCGGGTGCCTTCAGGTCCCCATCCTGCTGGGATAGGGTTTAAGGTTGTCATTTGCACTGTTAATAATGTTCTGGGCAAGGTTTACCTGATTATTTAATAAAGTTATTTATTATTATTTGTTAAAATAAGTTATTTAATAAAAGTGGGCTGCTGTGGCCTTTTTCTACCATACATGGTGTTGGTGTATTTATTAAAGGGGGATTTAGGGGTTCACAGCGGCATAGACTATCCCCTTGTCAAGAGGAATAACCCCTTATGGCACCATGACGCAACTGTGGAGGGAAATCGATCCATGTCTACATCAGAAAGCTGGACATGATAACCCGGTTTTCTCTGTCATGTAAAGTGCATGACCAAGAACAAATTTATATGCAAAGTGCATGACTGAAAACAAAAGGTATGTGACTATTTAACGCAGATTCAATCTAACTGTTTGAATGCTGCTGTGAAACCTGACATCAGCATTTAATTAGTATTGCACCACGTCGGTGGTGGTAAAGGGGGACAGCTTTTCTTCCTGTGATGTGATGGAAAGAAACCCATCCATTGTCATGGCAGCCCAAGTTCTGTATTAGGCTTTCATGACTGTAATTAGAGATAAGCAAATCAAAGCTGCCACGGCCCTGCATCAATATATGCTGCGCCACCATAAAGCGGCCTGGGAGAACCGTGGCTCCGATGTAGTGGTCCAGTCTGCTGCATCATCCAGTGGTACGCCGCTCCCTCTTTCTGCCAGCCAAGGCTCCACACCTCAGCCGAAGGGAGCTGTGTGTTATACCCTCCTTCTGTCGCTCCAGATGCTCCTGCTCCTCCTACTTTTAGTCAGTCATTCTGCCAGCATTCCATTGGGGACGCCATGTCCAAGAGACAACAGTATGCGCCCACTCATCCAATGGCACAGAAGCTGAATGTGCTCTTGTCCAAGTTGCTGGTGCTGGTGGACTCTGCACCTTTCAGAGAACTAATGGCTTGTGCCGAGCCATGGTGGAGATTGCAAAGCCGTCATTTATTTGCGAAGAAGGCATTACCAGCCCTGCACAATTTTGTGGAAGAGAAGGTGGGCCAGTCCTTCAGCCTGTCAGTGTGTACCAAAGTGCATGGCAGCGCCGACCTCTGGAGCTGTAACTATGGTTAGGGACAATACATGTGTTACGCCGAGCGCTCCGGGTCCCTGCTCCTCCCCGGAGCGCTCGCGGCGTTCTCCTCTCTGCAGCGCCCCGGTCAGACCCGCTGACCGGGAGCGCTGCACTGTCACCGCTGGCGGGGATGCGATCCGCGTAGAGGGACGCGCCAGCTCGCAGGTCGCATCCCAATCTACTCACCTGTCCCGTTCCCCGGCTGTCACGTCCTGGCACGCGCGGCTCCGCTCTCTAGGGCGCATGCGCGGCGGCTCTCTAAGATTTAAAGGGCCAGTGCACTACTAATTGGTGCCTGGCCCAATCAGTGTATTAGCTTCCTTCTGCCCCAGGCTTATTTAATACCCACTTCCCCTTCCTGTCCTTACCAGATCTTGTTGCCTCGTGCCTAGTGAAAGCGTTTTTGTGTATGCCCTTACCAGTGTTAACAGACCTTCTGCCGTTGCCCTTGGCTACGAACTTTGCCGCCTGCCCTGACCTTCTGCTACGTCTGACCTCGCCTCTGTCTAGTCCTTCTGTCCCACGCCACTCTCAGCAGTCAGTGAGGTTGAGCCGTTACCGGTGGACACGACCTGGTTGCTACCGCCGCAGCAAGACCATCCCGCTTTGAGGCGGGCTCTAGTGAAACCAGTAACAACTTAGAACTGGTCCACCGGTGCGGTCCACGCCAATCCCTCTCTGACACAGAGGATCCACCTTCAGCCTGCCAAATCCTGACAACATGTCCTTTATGGCTCACTGGGTGAATGTTGTTCCTGCATAGCCACAACACTAACTTGGACAGTTCACGCCGCTTCATCCTCTACTTTCTCAGGCCGTTGGTCCTGTGACAGTGTGCGACTGCCTCCTCATCCTCCCCCGTGTTCTCAGCCTAATCCTCCCCCGTGTTCTCAGCCTAAAACTGCACAGACAAGTCTCAGTGCCCGTTCAGTATACCATGTGTGCAGGGCACGGCGGTGTCACACCGTTCTTCACATGGTTTGCCTTGGCGAAAAAGTCACACAGGGGAGGAACTGCTAAAAGTCATTCATAAAGAAATCGGAGCATAGCTTACTCCACGAAAACTGGAAATGGGAACCATGGTAACTGACAACGGGAAGAACATCTTGTATGCGCTGCGACAGGGTAGGCTGAGCCATGCGCCCTGCATGGTATACGTGTTTAATCTGGTTGTCAAGTGGTTCCTGAAGTGTTCCCCCCATTTGCAAAACATCCTGGGAAGGAAAGTTTGCATGCACTTCAGCCACTTGTACAATGCAAAGCGCACCCTCCTTGAGCTGCAGCGTCAGAACGATATCCCCCAACATAGTCTGATTTGCAACGTTGCCACACATTGGAATTCCACCCTCCATATGTTGGACCGACTATACGAACAGAGAAAAGCCATCACCGATTTCTTGATGATCCAAGCGGATAGGGGTAACCCCTGTGTAACTTCAATGTCAACCAGTGGCAGCTCATACGTGACACCTGCCAATAGCTCAGGCCCTTTGAGGAAGTCACATTATTAGTAAATTGCCAGCATTACGGGATGAACAAAGTCATTCCCCTGCTTCATTTCCTACAAACCGTGTTGGAAACGATGGCTGGTCAGGGCAATGGAGACGTGGTGCCTACCTTGACATGACCATGCCAACACACCTTGAAGATCTGCTGGACTTCTGGGCAGCCAAACTTGATTTGTGGCTGCAACTAGCAGAGTTTGCCCTGGAAAAGCTGTCCTGCCCGGCCAGTAGTGTGCCATCAGAGGGTGTTTAGTGCAGCGGGGGCCATAGGCATCCCAAGGAGAACTCGTCTGTCCACAAAAAATGTGGAGAGTCTGACCTTTGTGAAGATGAATCAGGCATGGATCAGCCAGGATTTCCACCCATCAATGCCTGATGCATCACAGTAGATTGACCATGGTGCCACACCAACACTTCACAAATATGGATAGTGCCAAACAGATTTAAGGCACTGCTCCCCAGTTACAAACAAACATTCTTCCGCATCAGACCTTTTTTTACCCACCTTAATCACTGGGTACTGGTATTGCCACCCACCGCACCACTCTGTCACCTGGTCACTTTCAGGACTCCTGATGCTGCTGCTGCCAACTCCAGGCTGTCTCATTCAGCCACTCTATCATCTCCCCATGCTTCTGCCAACTCCAGGCTGTGCCATACAGCCACTATATGGTCTCCTAATGCTTCTGCCAACTCCAGGCTTTGCCATTCAGCCACTATATATTCTACTCATGTTGCCGCCAACTCCAGGCTGTGCCGTTCAGCTACTATATGGTCTCCTCATATGCTGCCAACTCCAGGCTGTGCCATTCAGCCACTATATATTCTACTCATGCTGCCGCCAACTCCAGGCTGTGCCGTTCAGCCACTATATGGTCTCCTCATCTGCCGCCAACTCCAGGCTGTGCCATTCAGCCACTATATGGTCTCCACATGCTTCAGCAACCTCCAGGCTGTGCCATTCAGCCACCTTATGGTCTCCTCATGCTTCTGCCAACGCCATGCTGTGCCATTCAGCCACTATATGGTCTCCTCATATGCCGCCAACTCCAGGCTGTGCCATTCAGCCACTATATGGTCTTCTCATATGCCGCCAACTCCAGGCTGTGCCATTCAGCGACTATATGTTCTACTCATGCTGCCGCCAACTCCAGGATGTGCCATTCAGTCACTATATGTTCTACTCATGCTGCCGCCAACTCTAGGCTGCACCATTCAGTCACTATATGGTCTCCTCATCTGCCATCAACTCCAGGCTGTGCCATTCAGCCACTATATGGTTTACTGATGCTGCTGGGCATGAGACATTACCTACAAATTTTCATAGTAGCACTAGCTACCATAAATCTTCAATTTAAAGGGGTACTCCGGTGAAAACCTTTTTTCTTTTAAATCAACTGGTGGCAGAAAGTTAAACATATTTGTAAATTACTTCTATTAAAAAATCTTAATCCTTCCTGTACTTATTAGCTGCTGAATACTAAAGAGGAAATTCTTTTCTTTTTGGAATGCTCTCTGATGACATCACGAACACAGTTCTCTCTGCTGATGTTATTATGATAATAATAACACTTTATTTATTGTTGTCCTTAGTGGGATTTGAACCCAAGTCCGCAGCACTGCAAGGCAGTAGTGCTAACCACTGAGCCACCATGCTTCCCTTAGCATACATCTGCTATACATGGTTGCTAAAATGGACAGAGATGTCAGCAGAGAGCACTGTGCTTGTGATGTCATCAGTGTTCCAAAAAGAAAGGAATTTCCTCTGTAGCATTCAGCAGCTAATAAGTACTGTAAGGATTAAGATTTTTTAATAGAAGTAATTTACAAATATGTTTAACTTTCTGCCACCAGTTGATTTAAAAGAAAAAAGGTTTTCACCGGAGTACCCCTTTAAATTTTTAAATTCATCTAAGCATCATGTCTGGTGGAAACCAGGTACTGGTCATCACTGGCCCCAAACCATCCCTACTGTGAAGCATGGTGGTGACAATATCATGCTGTGGTGTAATTTAAAGGCTGGGACAGGGTGACTGGTCAGGGTTGTGGGAAAGCTAAATGTAGCAAAGTACAGTACAGAGATATTTAAAGAGATATTCTTAATAAAAACCTGATCAAGACCACTGTGGATCCTCAGCAGGGACGTGCACAGACATTTTGAAGGGCAGGGGCTCAAGTAAAAAAAAAAGAGGGCACTTTTCATAATTTAAAAAACGTCTGCCAGACTTAATGGGCAGATGTACTGCGGCCCAGGGATACAGTGGACTCCCGCCAGGCCTCCTCGACATCCCAGCACCAATCACCCAGCACCAATCACCCAGCACCCATCACCCAGCACCCATCACCAATCACCCAGCACCAATCACCCAGCACCAATCACCCAGCACCAATCACCCAGCACCAATCACCCAGCACCCATCACCCAGCACCAATCACCCAACACCAATCACCCAGCACCAATCACCCAGCACCAATCACCCAGCACCAATCACCCAGCACCCAGCACCCATCCCCAATAACCCAGCACCAATCACCCAGCACCAATCACCCAGCACCAATCACCCATCACCCAGCACCCAGCACCCATCACCAATCACCCACCTTATGCAGGAATCTCCACACAGCTCTGGTTCTTACACTGAAGAGATGGACACCACACTAATATATGCTTACAGTCTACAATATACTAGAGTTGGCAAAAAAAAAAGAATTATAAATATACAAAGACGGCCAGGCATAGCACAGTATACAGGATGGAGGCAGGGAAGCTCCGCCTCCATTGTGCACAAGACTGACTTCGCATACTAGCAATGTGGGGCAATACCTAGAAAATGGAAAGACCAATTTTTGTATACTGCACTGTAACCTAGTGTATTGGGTTTAGTGCGAGTAAACAGCCTGTCAGTTTCCCTTTAATTATATACCGTATCCCCCTTAATTCCCTATATACTGTGCCACCATTTATCTATTAATTCCCTATATACTGTGCCACCATTCATCTATTAATTTCCTATATATCATGCCACCATTCATCTATTAATTCCCTATATACTGTGCCACCATTCATCTATTAATTCCCTATATACTGTGCCACCATTCATCTATTAATTCCCTATATACTGTGCCACTATTATTTAACTATACCATGCCGCCATTCATCTATTAATTACCTATATACTGTGCCACCATTCATCTATTAATTCCCTATATACTGTGCCACCATTAATGAACTACCGTATATACTGTGCCACCATTCATCTATTAATTCCCTATATACTGTGCCACCATTAATTAACTATATACTGTGCCACCATTAATCTATTAATTCCCTATATACTGTGCCACCATTCATCTATTAATTCCCTATATACTGTACCACCATTCATCTATTAATTCCCTATATACTGTGCCACCATTAATGAACTACATACTGTGCCACTATTATTTAACTATACTGTGCCTCCACTAAGGGTGCGTTCACACGTGCGTATTTTCTGCTGCAGATTTGCTTTAGCAGATTTATCTTCCCATTGTCAATGGGAAGCAAAATCTGCAGCAAAAATAGGCACATGTGAACGCACCCTAAGGATCTATACACAGTGCCAGCATACATAAAAATATAATGTTCCAATATTATGAAATATATACTGTGCTTCCATAAATTCCCTATATACTGTGCTTACATTCCTCTAATAAATCCCTAATAATGTGCTTCATACAATACATACAAACACATAACATAAAGGCACATACAGTACGTAGGTCATATACACACATACAGTACATAGGTCATATACACACATACAGTACATAGGTCATATACACACATACAGTACATAGGTAATATACACATACAGTACATAGGTCATATACACACATACAGTACATAGGTAATATACACACATACAGTACATAGGTAATATACACACATACAAAAAGACACTTGGACACATAGATACAGGTACAAATATACATTAAGAAACATAAATACACAGACACACATATAACATGGAATATATACTAAAAGATATAGCAAATAAGCACATCATACATACAGGTACACACATACAATCACTCACAGATATATATACACACATACATAGATTCACTTGCTCATATATATATATATATATATATATAAATATATATATATATACATACACACACACACTGACATACAATCACTCACATATATACACACACACTGACATACAATCACACACATATATACACACACACTGACATACAATCACTCACATATATACATACACACACACTGACATACAATCACTCACATATATACATACACACACACTGACATACAATCACTCACATATATACATACACACACACTGACATACAATCACTCACATATATACATACACACACTGACATACAATCACTCACATATATACATACACACACACTGACATACAATCACTCACATATATACATACACACACACTGACATACAATCACTCACATATATACATATACACACACTGACATACAATCACACACATATATACATACACACACACTGACATACAATCACTCACATATATACATACACACACTGACATACAATCACTCACATATATACATACACACACACTGACATACAATCACTCACATATATACATACACACACACTGACATACAATCACTCACATATATACATACACACACACTGACATACAATCACTCACATATATACACACACACTGACATACAATCACTCACATATATACATACACACACTGACATACAATCACTCACATATATACATACACACACTGACATACAATCACTCACATATATACATACACACACACTGACAATCACTCACATATATGTATACATACACACACAAACTGACATACAATTACTCACATATATACATATACACACACACTGACATACAATCACTCACATATATACATACATACACACTGACATACAATCACTCACATATATACATACACACACACTGACATACAATCACTCACATATATACATACACACACAAACTGACATACAATCACTCACATATATACATACACACACACTGACATACAATCACTCAAATATATGTATACATACACACACACTGACATACAATCACTCACATATATACACACACACACACTGACATACAATCACTCACATATATACATACACACACACTGACATACAATCCCTCACATATATACATACACACACACTGACATACAATCACTCACATATATACATACACACACTGACATACAATCACTCACATATATACATACACACACACACACACATACAATCACTCACATATATACATACACACACTGACATACAATCACACACATATATACATACACACACACTGACATACAATCACTCACATATATACATACACACACTGACATTCAATCACTCACATATATACATATACACACACACTGACATACAATCACTCACATATATACATACACACACACTGACATACAATCACTCACATATATACATACACACACTGACATACAATCACTCACATATATACATATACACACACACTGACATACAATCACTCACATATATACATACACACACTGACATACAATCACTCACATATATACATATACACACACACTGACATACAATCACTCACATACATACATATACACACACTGACATACAATCACTCACATATATACATATACACACACTGACATACAATCACTCACATATATACATACACACACTGACATACAATCACTCACATATATACATCCACACACACTGACATACAATCACTCACATATATACATACACACACTGACATACAATCACTCACATATATACATACACACACACTGACATACAATCACTCACAAATATACATACACACACACTGACATACAATCACTCACATATATACACACACACTGACATACAATCACTCACATATATACATATACACATACTGACATACAATCACTCACATATATATACACACACACTGACATACAATCACTCACATATATACATATACACATACTGACATACAATCACTCACATATATACATACACACACACACTGACATACAATCACTCACATATATACATACACACACACTGACATACAATCACTCACATATATACATACACACACTGACATACAATCACTCACATATATACATACACACACACACTGACATACAATCACTCACATATATGCATACACACACACTGACATACAATCACTCACATATATACATATACACACACACTGACATACAATCACTCACATATATACATACACACACACTGACATACAATCACTCACATATATACATACACACACTGACATACAATCACTCACATATATACATACACACACACACTGACATACAATCACTCACATATATGCATACACACACACTGACATACAATCACTCACATATATACATATACACACACACTGACATACAATCACTCACATATATACATATACACACACACTGACATACAATCACTCAAATATATACATATACACACACTGACATACAATCACACATATATACATATACACACACTGACATACAATCACTCACATATATACAAACACACACTGACATACAATCACTCACATATATACATATACACACACACTGACATACAATCACTCACATATATACATATACACACACACTGACATACAATCACTCACATATATACATACACACACTGACATACAATCACTCACATATATACATACACACACTGACATACAATCACTCACATATATACACACACACTGACATACAATTACTCACATATATACATATACACACACTGACATGCAATCACTCACATATATACACACACACTGACATACAATTACTCACATATATACATACACACACACTGACATACAATCACTCACATATATACACACACTCACACACTGACATACAATCACTCACATATATACATACACACACACTGACATACAATCACTCACATATATACATATACACACACTGACATACAATCACTCACATATATACACACACTCACACACTGACATACAATCACTCACATATATACATACACACACACTGACATACAATCACTCACATATATACACACACTCACACACTGACATACAATCACTCACATATATTTACAGTTACTTACAGTAAGGGCTGCATAGACTGGAGTTTGTGGCCGGACATGCTGTGGGCAGGGCTTCTCTCTGCCTCCCCTGCTCCTGTCTCCTCCGTGTGGAGAGAAGCAAAAAAAATGGCAGATAATGACAGGGTGAGTGGCGCCCCCTTGCTGCAGGGAGGGCACAGCACCCTCCATTAAACCCCATAGAAATCTCCCCAGCAACGGATCCTTTTTACTTCACCTGTCACCCTGAGTCTGCAGCTCCTTTTGTGAGGGCATTAGAGGGGAAGGTGAGGAAAAGGGCAGGGGCTCCAGCCCCCTTTCACTCCTATGTGTGCATGTCCCTGATCCTCAGACTGGACTGAAGGTTCACCTTCCAACAAGACAATGGGGCTCATTCTTCATTGTAGGTGTAGGTGAAGCATATTTGTACACTTTTGTGTGCTGGGGCATTTGATAAATTTTGTGCAGGTACACATTTTCTAAAATTTTACGCTATACACACACACACACACACCCCAAAAAGCAAAGCTAGGCTGGTATAGCTTTGAGACTTTTTGTGGTTTTTGCTCACACATTTGCGACTGTTTCAAAAAGTTGATATATTCATTACCACTGCAAAAGACTATGCTTAACAGCTTGCCTGTACATGTGGTGGCCCAGTGCAGAATCACATGTTCTTCTGTACTCCTGCCCATCCTGTGTGGCAGATGTTGTTTCAATGTCTGTCTTGGGCCCACTCTCCTTAGAACTCTCCATAATGCACTAAATAAATGTAATGTTACATAAGGGTTAATGTATTGTATTTTCTATGCAATTGTTACCTTAAGAAACCTGTTGTCAGGTCCTTGTTGTTAAGGGCAGTATGCAGTGTTGAACAGGTGACTTATCCGGCCAATGGGATCTCTCTAAATTCCTCCCATATATAGTGAGGTCAGAGTTCAGTGCGCTCTCTCTCTTGTTCTGAGGTACAGTATGGTGAGGAGTGAAGTCTTTCTGTGAGGTGGATCTGAAAGGAGGCCTGAGGCCTAGTCTAGCAACTATACTTGAACTACAAGTTAACCCCAGTACCCAGGTGAAAGTTAAAGCCTTGCAGTAAGCCTATAGTCTCTGCGATTACTTCAGTCAAGTTAGTAAAGTCCAAGTCCCTAAAGTATAGCGTGGGCTGCATACCAGTCAAGTCAATTATATACAGCACAATTAACTATAAGTCCCAGCAAGCCAAAAAGCTTCTCTAAGTTCCCCCTGCATTTCATTCACTCTAATCTGAGCTGTAACGGATTGTACCATATTTCCAACCTTAGTAAAGCAACCCAGTTAACCATAACCTTGCATATGAGTGATTATTTACCACGTGCATGGCAAAGTTGAAGCTGGCCTACCTCAGGTGGTGTATAGGTCAACCACGTCCTGGCATCATGATAAGGTTAATTACACATTACCCCATCAAACACCACATGCATACTTTAAAAAAAAAGGTTTAAACCAAAAAAAGTCTCAAAAAAGAGTCTGGGTCGCTGCACTGCATCAACCTTGTGGGAAATATACACACAAAAAAAGTTCTAAAGGCAATGATATATTCCCCTAAAAGACCCTAAGCACGCAGCCAAAACAACACAGGAGGCTTAGGGACAATTCTGCCAGAGCCTTGATTTAACTAAACATCCCTGGAAAGACCTTAAAATTGCTTCCACCAACAGTCCCCATCCAACCTGACAGAGCTCGAGAGGATCTGCAGAGAAGAATGGCAGAAAATCCCCATATCCAGGTACAAACCTTGTGGAATCATCCCTAAGAAGACTGGAGGTTGAAAGCGCTGCCAAAGAAGCTTCAACTAAGTACTGAATAGAGGGTCTGAATACTTATGTCACTGCAAGATTACTTAATTATTATTATTTTTTTCCATTTTAGCACAAGGCCGTGTGGTATCCCGGTACCGGATTGTATCCGTTACCTTGTGGTGAGGTCCCCAAAGTCGTCAGAGTCCCTAGGTACCGGTGGGGTCCTCATCAATAGTTAGCCCCTTGTCACCCCTTCAATAGTTAAAATTATTCACATTTAATGTGTAAATATGTAAATAAAGTATATTTACCTTGTTGTAGCTTCGCAGGACCTGCGGGTCACGTGATGCATTCCAAAACTATGGTTTTCTGGTTCAAGGACCTTTGAAGGAAGTCAGGTGATCGCCCACCATGCATTGTAACGGTGAGTGACAGCTGACTCGGACCAATCCAAAACGGCCCTGCCCCTGCCCATATAAGGGAGCGGCGGCCATTAATCGCTCTCTTTCCTCGTGTGCTGCTGATAGAGGAGGATCTGCGCAGCTGTCATCAGCAGTGACTAGGCCCAAGCCTTGCGGCAACGGCCATCTTACAAAACTGTGAGTTACCTCAATTCCTGTTAAGTCTGCAAGATCACCGGACCTAAACAGACCCCTAAATCTGGACGGATCTCTGCATCAATCCTAATTCTACTAGTCCTTTGGATAAGCTAATGGTCCGCGGCATCTGTCAATCACTGCTGTACTACATAGAGACTGTATTACTGAGACTGTTGCTGTTAATTGGATGTACCGCAAGTACTTCAGTGAAGTTTAATCAAGTTCAAGTTCATCCCTATTGTTGACCTTCATTCATTTAAGCACGCACCAATTGTTTCTGGGAAGGGTGGTGATAGGCCGAAGATTTACCTCAGCGTATTAACCCTCACCCTGGCGTCACGAGTGACAGGGGTTAAATTAACCCCTCATTTACTGAAGCAACACTACCCCCCCCCCCCCCCCCCAAGGCCTACCACAAAGCCGCAATATAACAAAAAGTGAAAGGGTCTAAAGACTTTCCAAATGCATTCTCCAACTTCTGTTTAGGCTTTTATACTTGTTATAATGATCATTTTATAGATTTTCACATGGGAAATAAATACCCAGCTTTTTAACACAGATGACACAGTACTGGAAATTACATATGTGTTCGGGCACCCTGTGCACCATCCCCGTCCAGTGTTTCAAACATAAACGTTACCGTATTTTTCGTCATATAAGACGCTCCGGCATATAAGACGCACCCAATTGTAAAGGATAAAAATCCAGAAATTAAAGATTCTGAACCAAATACAATGTAAAGTATAGAACAGTGATCTTCAACCTGCGGACCTTCAGATGTTGCAAAACTACAACTCCGGGCATGCTGGGAGTTGTAGTTTTGCAACATCTGGAGGTCCGTAGGTGTAAGACCACTGGTATAGGAGGTAGTACTCACGTGTCCCCGCCGCTCCGGACCTGTCACCGCTCGTCACCGCTGCCCTGGATGTCGCCCTCCATCGCTGTCGCTGCGTCCCCGGGGTGTCCCTGTCGCTCCGGAATGTCTCTGCTGCCCAGCCCGCCATCACGTCGCTACGCACGCCGCTCCTATTGGATGACTGGACGGCGTGCGCGACGACGTGATGATGACGAAGGAAAGCGCCGGCCATGCAGGGGATCCCGACACGGAGCAGACACCGAGGAGGCAGGTAAGGTCCCTCCCGGTGTCCTGTAAGCTGTTCGGGACCACCGCGGTGAAATCGCGGCGTCCCGAACAGCCCGACTGAGCAGCCAGGTTAGTGTCACTTTCGCTTCAGATGCGGCGGTCAGCTTTGATCGCCGTGTCTGAAGGGTTAATACAGGGCATCACAGCGATCGGTGATGTCCTGTATTAGCCGTGGGTCCCGGCCGTTGATGGCTGCAGGGACCGCCGCAATAGGACAGGGTTTTAATGTGTATTCGCTGTATAAGACGCACCAACTTCCCCCCCCCCCCCCCCCCCCCCCCAGTTTTGGGGAAGAAAAAGTGCGTCTTATACGGCGAAAAATACGGTACATTGAAACACTGTATAAACACGCAGTGAAAAACCTATAAGACAAATAAAAGTAAGTCTTCATGGTACCCGACCCATAGCCACATGTTAATTCCAATACATTTTCTGTGCAACAAACCTCAATGTATGAAATTCAAATACACTTACTGCTAAGGGAGCAATTCTGATACGTGTGAATTATAATTTAATTTAGCGATTCCCATATTCAAAACACTTCCGCAAAAGAGTGATACCCTGTTTGATCACTAGATGGCACCAAGCATCACAATTGTTTTTTCCAAGACCCCAAGACCAAAAATCTTGGCATAAGGTCTGACCTGGCTCATTTGTGTAAAAATAAAAAAGTGACAACTGATTTGAGCTTTAACCCCTTAAGGACATAGCCCATTTTGGCCTTAAGGAGTGAAAAAAAAATTGAGAACTGAAGTTTTGCAACTTTTGGGGCTTTGGTTTTTACGCAGTGCACTTTATGGTAAAAATGATACATTATCTTTATCATTAAAAATCATTATCTGTAGTTTTTGTGTACTTCTAGGCATGGGACTTCTTCTTTAATATTCACTTCATTCCCCACTCTGTCTTAGCACCTACTGCACAAAGCAAAACTACAACTCCCAGCATGCCTAGACAGCCGGGCATGCTGGGGGTTGTAGTTTTGCTATGTGCAGTAGGCACTAAGAAAGAGCAGGGAATGAAGTGAATTTTATTTTTTAGTAGTGGGGGAAGGGTTTATTTAATTTTACTAACAATTTTTTATTTTACACTTTTTAAAGGGGTACTCCGGTGGAATTTTTTTTTTTAAATCAACTGGTGCCAGAAAGTTAAACAGATTTGTAAATTACTTCTATTTAAAAATCCATCCTTCCAGTACTTACCAGCTGTTGTATGCTCCACAGGAAGTTCTTTTCTTTTTGAAATTCTTTTCTGTCTGACCACAGTGCTCTCTGCTGACACCTCTGTCCATGTCAGGAACTGTCCAGAGCAGGAAAGGTTTGCTATGGGGATTTACTCCTTCTCTGGTCAGGTCCATACACAGACACAGGTGTCAGCAGAGAGCACTGTGGTCAGACAGAAAAGGACAACTCAACTTCCTCTGTAGCATACAGCAGCTGATAAGTACTGGAAGGAATCACATTTTTAAATAGAAGTTAGTTAAAAATCTGTTTAACTTTCTGGCACCAGTTGATTTTAAAAAACTGTTTTCCACCAGAGTACCCCTTTAAGTCCCCATAGGAGACTATTAAATGCAATCATTATATTGCATTCACTGTATAATGCTATGCCCATGGCATTGCATTTCACAATGAGATCGGCTATCCACTGATATAGTCTGACTAAGGGGACCCTCCTCCGCCATTTTAGCTCACCAAATCACAAATGTACACAAATATATGTCCTGATGTGGTGGCACTTAACGCACCAGAACGGACCGGTGCTCGCATCATGCATGGCAGGTCCCGGCTGCTATCAGCCGGTAATGGCGGACATTAGTGATTGCGCTGTCTGCCATTAACCCCTTAGATGCCGTGATCAATACAGATCACGGCGTTTGCGGCAATGCGGGCGTTTGAATGGATGATCGGATCGCACACAGCACTGCCACGGGGATCCCATCATTCAACATGGTGACCGAAGGTCCCTCACCTGCTCCGGCTGTCATCCTGCATCGAGCAGACCAGAGAGAAAGATCGACCATAATAATGATCGTATGCCTATGCATAGCACTGTTCAATATATGCAATCTAATAATTGCTATAAAAAAATTTTTATAAAAATTGTAAAAAAAAAAAATTTTTTTATTTTGAAAAAGCCCCTCCCTTAATAAAAATTTTAATGGCCCCTTTTTCCTATTTTATCCCAAAAAGCATACATTTTTATTTTTTTTTAATAAAAACCATATTTGGTATCGCCGCGTGTATAAATGTCCGTCACGCCCCCTCCCATAGACTTGCATAGCGGGGGCGCGGGGTGATGTCACAGGGGGCGGAGTCGTGACGTCACGATACTCCAGCCCCGTGTTCGGCACCAGGCTGTTTGTGAGCTGGCACTGCGGCGTGCAGTTCAAACAGGTGGGTGACGAATACAAGATTGCGGGGGTCCCCAGTGGCAGGAACCCCGCGATGATACATCTTATCCCCTATCCTTTGGATAGGGGATAAGATGTCTCAGGGCCAGAGGACCCCTTTAAGGGTCCGTTCACACCGAGAAAATGAATTGAGGAATTTCCTTGCTGAATTCCGTAGTGGATCAGAAATTGACCAGAATCACTGGTTACGTCTGCGGCAATCTGCTGCAGACATATGCGCCATCCCATTGACTAATAATGGATTCCACCAGAAGATTGAATGGGTTCCGTGTGAACAGGTGACCTTCTTACTGCTCGGCACGCTCTACTATACATGTACGGCCTGCAATGGGTGATGATATGAAGCACATGCTAACATTGGGTGGGGGGTGCTTATTGCCAAGGCTGTGGGGTAAATTGATGACATCTCCAAAATACAATGGGGGACATTTATCAATGTTTGCTTATGTATTCCTTTTTTTATTAATTTTTTTCTTACTATTTTTTTTTTTTTGCTTATGTGCGACTTATGGTAATTATCAACTGCTTTCAGCCTGCTGATAAATTTCTTTAACGTAAGCACTTTTTGTTTTTTTTGCTTTGGTAGAGGCTTTTTCTGCTCCATGTCTGAGCTGGAGTAAATTTAGTAGGTTTTTTCATGTAATGCGACTTTTTTGCGACTTTCGCACTTGATAAATCTCTGACCACTGCAAGTCAAAAATCACTTTTTGCTTTGGTAAGCAAGATTTTAATTTTTTGCTTAGGACACTGCACAATCAAAAAGTCGCAAAAAAAAAAAAAAAGAGCGTAGTTGCACGTGCGACTTTTTTGCAACAATTTTAAGCAAAATAAAATCTACTAAATAAATGTCCCCCAATGAGTTTAAGAACGACGAGCGATTAGCGAAATGAAATGATGGTATTTGAACAGTGAGAAGGAAGAAGAATAATATCTATAAGACACTAGGCAGATATAATGGAGGGTAAGGGTGCATGCACACCACGTTTTCACTCTACGGGTGCCGGATCCGGCAGGGGGGAGGGGAAAACTGTGCACTCCCGTACCCCAGCCGGACCGACGCCCTAATATATTGACTTTAATGAGCCAACTGGAGTCACCGTTTTACTCTGGTCGGCTCATTTTTTACCCGTTTTCTGACCGGACCTCAAAACGTAGTATACTACTTGGTATGTACGATAAAGAACACAGTGATATCCAGAGATCTCACAGCTGGATGACAAGATGAGTGTGCTGCAATGTAGATCGTGGATGTGTCATTTCTACAACACAACCCCCAACCACCTTAAACATCCACCCCCCTCCCGTTAACAGTGAACTCTTCCATGATTAGATCAATGGAATATCTGTCAGTAATTTCCCTCAGGACCTCTGTACCTGTGATCAGAAGGGAGATCACAGGGAATAATATCATCCCACATCCCACCCACTGACTGCCAGCCCGCCCTTAAAGGGGTACTCCGCCCCTAGACATCATATCCCCTGGATAGGGGATAAGATGTCAGATCGCCGGGATCCCGCTGCTGGGGACCCCGGGGATCCCCGCTGCGGCACCCCGCTATCATTACAGCACAGAGCGAGTTTGCTCTGTGTGTAATGACGGGGGATAGGGGGGACGGAGCAACGTGACGTCATGGCTCCGCCCCCTCATGACATCACGGCCCGTCCCCTTAATGCAAGTCTATGGGAGGGGGCGTGACGACTGCCACGCCCCCTCCCATAGACTTGTATTGAAAGGGGCGGGCCGTGACGTCACGAGGGGCGGAGCCGTGACGTCACGATGCTCCGGCCCCTGTATTGCCCGTCATTACGTGCAGAGCGAACTCGCTCTGTGCAGTAATGATAGCGCAGTGCTGCAGCAGCGATCCCCGGGGTCCCCAGCAGCGGGATCCCGGCGATCTGACATCTTATCACCTATCCTTTGGATAGGGGATAAGATGTCTAGGGGCGGAATACCCCATTAACTCTTCTATGTGGCTGGGGATAAGTACAAGCAGGGGGGGGGGGGGGTGATGGATGAGGCCAAGGAGATGTTTTTGTTTTTTCATTTATTTATTCTTTTTTTTATTAAATCACAGCCTATACTGAGCAAAAGGAAGAACCTCTATTACAGTGGTCTCCAACCTGTGGACCTCCAGATGTTGCAAAACTACAACTCCCAGCATGCCCGGACAGCCTTTGGCTGTCCGGGCATGCTGGGAGTTGTAGTTTTGCAATATCTGGAGGTCCACAGGTTGGAGACCACTGCTCCATTAGATTTAGAGCCAAGGAGAAAAAAAAGATATAGGGCTACACAGGTTTCATATTAACTCCAACTAAGGCACCGGCAACAAAAATATGAACACCTTGGGGGAGATTTATCAAAACCTGTCCAAAGGAAAAGTTGCTGAGTTGCCCCTAGCAACCAATCAGATCGCTTCTTTCATTTTGCAGAGGCCTTGTTAAAAATGAAAGAAGCGATCTGATTGGTTGCTATGGGCAACTCAGCAACGTTTCCTCATGACAGGATTTGATAAATCTCCCTCATAATCTTTATTTAACACGCAACATAATATAAAATCACATTAAGAACATTGCATGAGAAGAATAAAATAGATACCATAGTGCACTCCTAGAAAACAAATGCGGAGCGCAGAAAATGACATGATAAAAAGCGGAGGATAGAATGAGTCTATACGCTGTATATATAATTACAGGGAGACAACATGCTGCAAAGGGAAAAGCAAATACAGCAATATATAGGTACAAACCTAGAAAGGACTCTAGAAGAGTATAGTGCCGAGCAGGGGTCAAGTCCTCAGAAAAAAAAGTGTGGTCCTGCTAATGGGAATGGTGTTCCTGTTGTGGAAAAAATGCAGGAACTCAGTTCCCATGCGTTCCTGCAGGACTTGAGCCCTGGTGCCAAGACAATCACCGCATGCATACCCCAACGTTCGTTTCGCTACCTTTCTGCATCGTCGGGGCTTAAAGGGGTACTCTGGTAGAAATTATTATTTTCTTAAATCAACTGGTGCCAGAAAGTTAAAGGGGTTATCAAGGAAAGAACTTTATATATATATATATATATATATATATATATATATATCTCAACTGGCTCTAGAAAGTTAAACAGATTTGTAAATTACTTCTATTAAAAAATCTTAATCCTTTCAGTACTTATGAGCTGCTAAAGTTGAGTTTTACTTTTCTGTCTAAGTGCTCTTTGATGACACATGTCTCGAGAACCGCCCAGTTTAGAAGCAAATCCCCATAGCAAACCTCTTCTACTCTGTGCAGTTCCCGAGACAAGCAGGGATGTCAGCAGAGAGCACTGTGGTCAGACAGAAAAGAACAACTCAACTTCAGCAGCTGATAATTATTGAAAGGATTAAGATTTTTTAATAGAAGTAATTTACAAATCTGTTTAACTTTCTGGAGCCAGTTGATATTATTTAAAAAAAATGTTTTTTCCTGGAATTCCCCTTTAACCCCTTAAGGACTCAGCCCATTTTGGCCTTAAGGACTCAGACAATTTAATTTTTACGTTTTCATTTTTTCCTCCTCGCCTTCTAAAAATCATAACTCTTTTATATTTTCATCCACAGACTAGTATGAGGGCTTATTTTTTGCGTGACCAGTTGTCCTTTGTAATGACATCACTCATTATATCATAAAATGTATGGCGCAACCAAAAAACACTATTTTTGTGGGGAAATTAAAATGAAAAACGCAATTTTGCTAATTTTGGAACGTTTTGTTTTCACGCCGTACAATTTCTGGTAAAAATGACATGTGTTCTTTATTCTGAGGGTCAATACGATTAAAATGATACCCATTATTATATACTTTTATATTATTGTTGCGCTTAAAAAAAATCACAAACTTTTTAACCAAATTAGTACGTTTATAATCCCTTTATTTTGATGACCTATAACTTTTTTATTTTTCCGTATAAGTGGCGGTATGGGGGCTCATTTTATGCGCCATGATCTGTACTTTTTTTTGATACCACATTTGTATATAAAAAACTTTTAATACATTTTTTATAATTTTTTTTTTAATAAAATGTATTAAAAAAGTAGGAATTTTGGACTTTTTAAAAAATTTTTCGTTCACGCCGTTCACCGTACGGGATCATTAACATTTTATTTTAATAGTTCGGACATTTACGCACGCGGCGATACCAAATATGTCTATAAAAAATGTTTTTTACGCTTTTTGGGGGTAAAATAGGAAAAAACGGACGTTTTACTTTTTTATTGGGGGAGGGGATTTTTCACTTTTTTTTTACTTTTACTTTTACATTTTTTTACATTTTTTTTTACACTTGAATAGTCCCCATAGGGGACTATTCATAGCAATACCATGATTGCTAATACTGATCTGTTCTATGTATAAGACATAGAACAGATCAGTATTATCGGTCATCTCCTGCTCTGGTCTGCTCGATCACAGACCAGAGCAGGAGACGCCGGGAGCCGCACGGAGGAAGGTGAGGGGACCTCCGTGCGGCGTTATGAATGATCGGATCCCCGCAGCAGCGCTGCGGGCGATCCGATCGTTCATTTTAATCGCGAACTCCCGCAGATGCCGGGATCTGTATTGATCCCGGCACCTGAGGGGTTAATGGCGGACGCCCGCGAGATCGCGGGCGTCGGCCATTGCCGGCGGGTCCCTGGCTGCGATTAGCAGCCGGGATCAGCCGCGCATGACACGGGCATCGCTCCGATGCCCGCGGTTATGCTTAGGACGTAAATGTACGTCCTGGTGCGTTAAGTACCACCTCACCAGGACGTACATTTACGTCCTGCGTCCTTAAGGGGTTAAACAGATTTGTAAATTACTTCTATTAAAAAATCTTTACCCTTCCAGTACTTTTTAGCAGCTTTATGCTACAGAGGAAATTATTTTCTTTTTGAATTTCTTTTTTGTCTTGTCCACAGTGCTCTCTGCTGGCACCTGATGCTGTATCAGGAACTGTCCAGAGCAGGAGAAAATCCCCACAGCAAACCTGACAGAGGTGTCAGCAGAGAGCACTGTGGACAAGACAAAAAAGCATACAGCTGCTAAAAAGTACTGAAAAGGTAAAGATTTTTTTAATAGAAGTAATTTACAAATCTGTTTAACTTTCTGGCATAGTATCCATATTGGACTAGACCAGTGTTTCCCAACAATGGGGCCTCCAGCTGTTGCAAAACTACAACTTGTAGATTTGCAACAGCTGGAGCACCCTGGTTAGGAAACAGTGGATTAGGCAGACTGTAACAAATCTACTGCCACACAACAACCCTTTACTTTTGCAGCAGCAGAACGGGTACCAGGATACTGGACTAAAACACATCTGTATGATACAGTCTTCCTGAACCTCCACCATTGAAAAAGGGGACACAGTTCCCCGAAACGCGTCTGGTGTTAAGACAACCCTGCACATCATCTGAGACAATCGTTACCGCATTGCCGGTCCTCACCTACTCTCTCACCTGCTCCCCGTGCCGTCGGGGTAGAGAGGATACCTCCAGCGTTGCCATACGCTGCTACGACCGCTAGGCTTCACAGCGCTGCCACACGCTGCTTCCCAGCCATCATCTCCAACCCCCAGCACCGGATCATATCACCCCTCCTACATTTCTCCCTTGCCGCCGGGACAGAGGGACGTGTATCCGGATCGCAAGCACAGCTGCACCCACCTGACTGTGCACACTGTAGCCGGTAAGAGGCACTAAGTGCCTGAACTGTATAGCGATTGCCCTCTTGCATTCAGTCCCCGTGCCGTCGGGGTAGAGGGGGCATTGCCTGTATCTCTGCACCTAAAAACGTTTATAGTGGGCCCCAATCTGGGAGGCTCCAGAGCTACCGAAAATTTGCCTTATCAACTTTTTTGCTATGTACTTTCATCTGGATTAATCCTGGCTGTTATAATATGACTTTACAGTATAACTAAACAGATACTGTTTGCACTGTCCCATTGCCCCGCTTTCATTGTCTCATTGTCCAATTAGTGAAGTGCAATACCGCTGTGTATATTTTATATTTTTAGCATTTTATACCATTGTAACCATTTTATCTAGTGACCAGTCTGCGACAAGGGCCCTGCCGCAGACCTCACATCATTTTTCCAAATGTTATCATTTTATGCTATTTTATACACGTTTTCTTTTTTCTCTCTCTCTTTCTTCTAATTTTTGACCTTATATCTTTTACTCTGACCTAGCCTAGCAGGACTGCCTCCCCTTTTTACACTATTAGTACTCTTTCTTGGCACATGGGTATGTGCAACGCAGTATCCTCGGTAAAGGTTTTCTCTTTTTACGTTGAGCTCCCACATTTTTTAAATAGATATATATTTGTATTGACGAATATTAATTTTTTTTTCTTCACAGTACACATCACAACAATGATGTGTACTGTGTAAAAAAAAAAAAAAGTGATCATCCCTCCCTGCTTCCAGCTTGTGGTCCAAAGAGGGTGGTTATAAATGGTACTTATTCTGATTGGGTGACTGTTACTAGTGGAGTACCACATGGATCAGTCTTGGGTCCTGTCCTATTTAATATATTTATTAATGACCTTGTAAAGGGGTTGAACAGTAAAGTAGCAATCTTTGCAGATGATACTAAACTCTGTAAAGCGGTGAACACAATAGAGGACAGTGCACTGTTACAAATGGATCTGGATAGGTGTTATGATTCGGCAAGCTGGAGGTGGATCCTCTGTGTCAGAGAGGGATTGGCGTGGACCGTACCGGTGGACCGGTTCTAAGTTGCTACTGGTATTCACCAGAGCCCGCCGCAAAGCGGGATGGTCTTGCTGCGGCGGTAGCAACCAGGTCGTATCCACCGGTAACGGCTCAACCTCTCTGACTGCTGAGACAGGCGCGGTAGAAAAGGACAAGGCAAGAGCAAGGTCGGACGTAGCAGAAGGTCAGGGCAGGCAGCAAGGGTCGTAGTCAGGGGCAACAGCAGAAGATCTGGAACACAGGCTTTGGACAACACTAAACACTTTCTCTGGCACAAGGCAACAAGATCCGGCAAGGAAGTGAAGGGGAAGTGAGGTTATGTGGACAGGGAGCAGGTGGAAGCTAATTAGATTGTTGGGCCAGGCACCAATCATTGGTGCACTGGCCCTTTAAATCTTAGAGAGCTGGCGCGCGCGCGCCCTAGAGAGCGGAGCCACGCGCGCCAGAACGTGACAGCCGGGGACCGGGACGGGTAAGTGGCTTGGGATGCGATTCGCGAGCGGGCACGTCCCGCTATGCAAATCGCATCCCCGTCGTCAGTGTCAGTGCAGCGCTCCAGGTCAGCGGGTCTGACCGAAGCGCTGCAGAGAGGAAAATGCCGCGAGCGCTCCGGGGAGGAGCAGGGACCCGGAGCGCTCGGCGTAACAATAGGTTGGAGGTTTGGGCTGGGAAGTAGCAGATGAGGTACACCACTGATAAATGTAAGGTAATGCACATGGGGAGGAAAAATCCGGGCTGGGATTATGTATTAAATGGGAGAACACTTGGGACGACTGACGTGGAAAAGGACTTAGAAGTCTTAGTTAACAGTAAATTTAGCTGTAGTGACCAGTGTCAGGCAGCTGCTGCCAAGGCAAATAAAATCATGGGGTGCATCAAAAGGGGCATAGATGCCCACGACAAGGAAATCATTCTCATGCTGTACAAATCACTAGTCAGACCACACATGGAATACTGTGTACAGTACTGGGCACCAGTGTACAAGAAAGATATAGAGTAGCTGGAGAGGGTTCAAAGACGGGCAACCAGGGTAATACGGGGAATGGGAGGACTACAGTACCCAGAAAGATTATCAGAATTAGGGTTATTTAGTTTAGAAAAAAGAAGGCTTAGGGGCGACCTAATAACTATGTATAAATATATCAGGGGACAGTACAGAGATCTCTCCCATGATCTATTGATACCCAGGACTGTATCTATAACAAGGGGGCATCCTCTACGTCTAGAGGAAAGAAGGTTTCTACACCAGTACAGACGGGGTTCTTTACTGTAAGAGCAGTGAGACTATGGAATTCTCTCCCTGAGGAGGTGGTCATGGTGAACTCTGTAAAAGAGTTCAAAAGGGGTCTGGATACATTTTTGGAGAGTAATAACATTGCTGGTTATGTATACTAGATTTATAGGGACAGAACGTTGATCCAGGGATTTATTCTGATGCCATATTTGGAGTCGGGAAGGAATTTTTACCTCTAGTATGAGGGTTTTTTGCCTTCCTCTGGATCAACTGATTTGGGACTCATTAGGGTTTTAGGTTGAACTTGATGGACTCTGGTCTTTTTTCAACCTTATGAACTATGTTACTATGTAAAGAAGGCTCCAATATTATTTACTGTGTGAGTCGGTGTGGAGCGTGAATATTTCATGTATGCGAACATTTGCAAATATCGGCACTTCCAGAGGAGACTGATCCCTCCCATCTTTTAGCTTGTGGGCCAATGAGAAATATGCAAATACAGTTGTCAGAGGTTAGCAACATCCCTAGAAACTAATTGGAAATTTGCCTACAGATAGTTCAGTGAAAATATATAATTGCGCATGCGCACTATACGAATTTAATTACGAATTTTGCATGGGAAAAAAAAGGGAACGAATATGCGAAATTCCCGAACATAGGAGGAATATTCGTCCATATATTCGCGAAATATCGCAAATTTGAAAATGGCCTATGCCGCTCATCACTAAGGTCACAGTTTTCCCATAACACAGCCATCTGCAGTGCCCTCATAACAATGACAGCTACAAGTCCTCTATACAACAGCCAGATACAGTGGTATTTCAATAAAAGCCACCTATAGCACCCCTTGACATAGAAGGCACAGAACTCCAGTAACATAGCCTTCTAGAACAAATAACATAGCCAACCACTATGTCCTCATAACACAGCTAGCCACAGTACCCCCCCCCCCCATCATTTATCCAGCCAAAGTATTATCATAACACAATCAACCACAGTGCTCATAAATACCATATCAGTGCCAAACACAAAACCATGACCCCATAACAGAGCTAGCCACTGTGCTCTATATACTGTATAACTATAGTAGCCACAGGACTAATAGAACAGTCAGCTACATGTTCCTAGAACAGTGCTGGACACAGCGCTGCCCTGACGCCAACAGCCTCTATGCTAGACACAGTAGCCCCATAACATTGCTATAAACACAGTGCCCCCCATTAAAAGGTGTATTTTCTACATTTAATGTTCATTCTGTTCATTTAATCTAAATCTGTCGTTGAGCTCCTTAATATATGATTGTAGTGGTTGTAGCTTCATTTGTCTGATACAGAGCTCTGAATCTCCCATAAAGTCAAATGGTAAATGTCTGTCTGTCTTCAGTCGACACTAGGGGGTGCTTACGAGCTTACCACATACTTTTTTATTTAAAGGGGTATTCCAGGAAAAAACTTTTTTTTATATCAACTGGCTCCAGAAAGTTAAACAGATTTGTAAATTACTTCTATAAAAAAAAAAAATCTTAATCCTTTCAATAGTTATCAGCTGCTGAAGTTGAGTTGTTGTTTTCTGTCTGTCAACAGTGCTCTCTGCTGACATCTCTGCTTGTCTCAGGAACTGCACAGAGTAGAAGAGGTTTGCTATGGGGATTTGCTTCTAAAACGGGCGGTTCCCGAGACACGTGTCATCAGAGAGCAGAGTAGAACAACTCAACTTCAGCAGCTCATAAGTACTGAAAGGATTAAGATTTTTTAATGGAAATAATTTACAAATCTGTTTAACTTTCTGGAGCCAGTTGATATATAAAAAAAAAGTTTTTTCCTGGAATACCCCTTTAATGAACTCAATACTGACACAGTATGCAGTTTTTTTTCAGTATTTTTTTTTTATTCTCACCAGTGGGGTCTCTGCAGAGGATTTGGAGCTCTGTGTAAGAAAAACAAAGCTGAAATACTCTACAGATTTATTCATGCTGCCCAAACCACAGACAGCATGAAACTGAGACAGATAGCCCATGGACTGGACAGAATGGGAAGGGAGGGGGCTCATGACAGGGGTGGGATGAGGAGCAAGAGGGGTCAGGGAAAGGTCAGGTAAAGAGCGGGGGAAAAAGGGGGAGTAGAGTGAAGGGTTATTAGGGGGCTAGCAGGAAGTGCAGGGCCAGTTTACCGGAAGACAGGAGTTTGTGCAGATCGTTACCTGATTGAGTCCCAGCTTGAGGAAATACTGCGGCGGGTCCGTGCCGAGGCACTGCAGCGGGGTCCCGAGTGGTTGGAAATGCAGCTCTGGGGGTCATCCTCTGCGGCAGCGGCTCCAGCTGCTCCGGTGGCCCCGCGGGCGAGCACTCGGTGTTCCCGTGCGCCAGAACGCCTCAGCCCAGGGTCGGAGCCGCAAGCCTAGCGCCATCGGGAGTCTCCAGTGAGGGACCCTCCAGCCTGCCATGTCCGTGCTGCTGCCCCCGAGGCTGGCGGGGGGGCCGGCAGGACTTCCCGTCGGGGCCGGGGCTCTGGGCACCTCACGAAGAAGGCTTCGTCTGTGGTGGCGCCTGTGGCGGCCGCTGGTGCAGATAGGGGGGTGGACGGGGTGCGCTTGTCGGATTCGGCCAGGGGCGAAGTGTACGTGTGCTTCGAGGGCCCGCTGGGGGTGCATTTGAAGGCTGAGGTCAGGGAGTGCATGTGGAAGGGGGAGTATGTGGAAATCTTTTCCCTGCTCCCCTTGGAGAAATTTAATTTGGACAGGGTCAAGCCGGATGAATCTAAAAAGGAGGAGGAGGAGCGGCGGCGGTATCGGCTGATACCGCGCACCTTCTCCAACTGGTTGCAGGCGTTTGCCATTTTGACGAGCATGGTGGGGGAGAAGGCTCCTGAGAACTGTTCGGCGCTGTTCTGTTATTTAGATGCTGTGGGCGAGGCCTACAGGGTGTATGGGGGGGGAATACCTGGCTCCGCTATGACGAGCAATTCTGTTGTCCAGAGTTGCGCTGGGACCATAAGGACATCAGTCTGTGGATGCGCCTGTTGTCGAGTCCGCAGTCAGGGGGCGGTCAGCAGCCCTTTCGTGAGGGTGCCAGCGGTTCGGGCTAGGGCGCCGGGCGGTCAGCGGGTGGGGGAAAAGGATGTTGCTGGCAGTTCAACGAGGTGCAGTGTAGTTTTGGCGCGGTGTGCCGTTTCAAGCACGAGTGCTCCGGCTGTGGAGGCGCTCATGGGCTGTCACGATGCTTCCGTCGACGACGGTGAGGTTGGCAGAGATGCTGCCTTTCCTTGCACGGTACTCAAATAGACGGGCCGCGGAGTTGCTTCGGGAGGGGTTCTCGGTAGGGTTTAGGATACTGGATGCCGGGACGGGGGGGGGGGGGGGGGGACGGGTGGTGCGCAACTTGACTACGGCCCTAGTGCATCCTGACGTGGTGGCTGACAAGTTGTTTAGGGAGGTGGCGCTGGATCGGATGGCTGGGCCGTTTGTTAAGCGGCCATTGCCGGACTTGTATTTATCCCCCTTGGGGCTGGTGCCAAAAAGGGAACCTAACAGGTTCCGCCTCATTCACCACCTCTCTCACCCTGAGGGGGCATCGGTGAATGACGGCATTGACTCGGAACTTTGTTGTGTGTCATACACCTCGTTTGATGAGGCTTTTGGGTGCGAAAATACGGTCGCGGGGCCCTGTTGGCCAAGACCGACATTGAGGCGGCGTTTTGGTTGCTGCTGCTTCATCCTTGTTCTCCTTGGTTGTTGTTGGGAGGGTCAGTTTTTCGTTGATTTGTGTCTTCCTATGGGTTGTTCTATTTCGTGTGCGTATTTTGAGTGTTTTAGTACGTTTTTAGAATGGGTGGTTCGGTCCGAGGCTCAGGTGTCGTCAGTACTGCACTATATGGATGACTTTTTGTTCTTGGGGCCGGCCGGCTCTGCGTTGTGTGGGATTTTGTTGGACACGATGGAAAGGGTGGCACGTTTGTTTGGGGTTCCTTTGGCACCTGATAAGACGGAGGGCCTGGCTACGGAAATTACGTTTTTGGGCATTGTGATCGTGGACACCGTGGCCATGGAGTGCCAGTTGCCGGCGGACAAATTGTCGGAGCTGCAGGTGGCTGTGGCTTCGGCAGTCCGGGTGGGCAAGTTGCAGTTGCGGGACCTTCAGTCGCTTTTGGGGCGATTAAATTTCGCATGTCGCATTATGCCTATGGGGCGGGTGTTCTGTCGTAGGTTGGCAGCGGCTACTTCCGGGGCTAGAAGGCCACATTACTACGTGCGGCTGTCTGCTGACCTTAGGGCTGACCTGCTGGTGTGGCAGTCATTCCTTGAGCGCTACAACGGGCGTTCGGTGGTTCAGGAGGAGGTGGTATCTAGTGGTGCTTTGGAACTGTACACTGACGCTGCTGGCAGTGGGGGGTTTGGGGTGTACTGGCAAGGTTGGTGGTGTGCGAGTGCGTGGCCGGATGAGTGGAGGGTGGCTGGGTTAGTGCGGAATTTGGCGCTCCTTGAGCTGTTTCCTATTGTGGTGGCTGTGGAGATATGGGGGGGGATCGGTTCCGTAACCGGAGGATCTGTTTTTGGTGCAACAATTTGGGGGTGGTTTAGGCGGTGAATGCACAAATGGCGTCTTCACCGCTGGTGGTGCACTTACTGCGCAGGTTGGTGCTGCGGGGGCTTGAATTGAATGCTCATTTTGTTGCACGTCATGTTCCTGGTGTACGGAATGATATAGCCGATTCTCTTTCTCGCTTTCAGTTGGAGCGGTTTCGGGAGCTGGCTCCGGAGGCAGCCGTATGTGGCGAACAGTGCCCGGAGTGGCTGTGGACGCTAGTCTGAGGAGTGCCTTTATGTTGCTTCGGCAGTCCGTAAGTGAGGCGACATGGTTGGGGTATAGCAGATGTTGGCGTGAGTGGGAGTTGGCACTGGGGGATTTGGGGGATGCAGGTGAGCAAGGGGGCTGGGAAGTGCGGGTGTTGAGTTATGTGGGCCGGTGCTTTTGGAGTGGGGGTGTCCCCGTCTGGGCTGAGCCACCGTTTGGTGGTGTTGGCCTTTTGGTTTAAGTGTCAGGGGTTGCCTGATGTCACTAAGGCCTTTTTAGTGCGTCAGGCTGCTAAGGGGTTTCGTAGGGGTGCTCAGGTGCGGGACTCACGCCGGCCTGGCATTCTCGTTGGCGTTTTTTGGGGCTTTCCGGGTCTCTGAGTTGGTGGCGCCTAGAAAGGGGGCAGTTGGTGGTTTGCTGGTGACGGACGTGGGGGTGGTCAATGCGGTGTTGGAATGTTTTATTCGTCGGTCTAAAACGGATCAGTTGGGTAGGGGTTTAATGGTGCGTCTGGCATCTCTGGAGGCGTCCGCCATGTGTGCGGTGCGGTGTTACAGGGCTTTTATGACTTTGCGGCCGGGTTGTGGGGGATCGCTGCTGGTGCATGCGGATGGTGGGAGTTTGTCTCTCTTTCAATTTATTCAGATGTTCCGGCGGTGTGTGGCTGCGGTGGGGTAGGAGGTGTCCGGCTATAGTTCGCATTCCTTCTGGATTGGGGCGGCTACGGAAGCAGCTAGGTGGGGGTTGGGGCCTGAGGTGATTAAGAGGATTGGCAGATGGGAGTCGGGCAGGTTTCAACTGTATGTGTGGCAGCATTTGTTGTAACGGGGGTTGGTTGGGGGGCTGTTTTTTGTCTGGTTGGGGGGGGATTGCTTTCGGGGTATTGAGGTTTGTGTTCTGTCTTTCAGATTCTGGTCCCTGTTTGGTCTGGATCGTGGGTCACTCATATTTGCGGAGGGGTGGAGTGCGAGCGGCGGTGCGGCCAAATGGTCGTCAGCTGGGTTTCTCCAAGGCAATGGCTCAGGTGCGCTGGTTGGGTAGGGGGGCTTGTTGTGGTCGGAGCTTCTTCCGTTTCTTCATTCTTTTGTGGTGGAGGATAGGGCCCCGGATGTGCTGGTGGTGCCTGCTGGGGGAAACGACCTGGCGGTGCGGACCTCCCGGTCGTTGATTAGAGACATCAAGCTGGACTTGTTGAGATTGTGGTCCATGTTTCCGGGTCTTCTGTTGGTGTGGTCTGACATCGTGGCGAGACTTCGGTGGCGGCAGGCACGGTCGGTCCGCTGAGTGAATCGGGCTAGGGCCCGGGTTAACAAGGCGGTTGCCAAATTTGTTGCGAGTAATGGGGGGTTGGTAGTTCGGCATGTCGATTCGGAGGTTCCGGATGTCGCTATGATGGATGCTGACGGGATTCACCTGAATGGCATTGGTTGTGACCCTTGGAAGTTGTCGATCCGCGAGGCGGCCGAACGTGCCGTGCTTTTGTGGAGGGACAACCGGGTGTAAGGTATCATGCCCGCCCGCTGTGGCAGGAATTAAAGGGGGGACGTGGAGGCATTTATGGGAAAGTGGTGGCAGCGGCACGGTTATACCTGACCCTGGTGGAGCTGGGATGGGACCCAGCTTGTTCTGGCTTTATACTCTCCGAAGGTGGGGCCCTTGGGTCAGGGGGAGAGGCGACTAAGGACACAGTAGGAGAAGGTGGAATGCGGTTGCCTTCAGGTCCCTCCTTCATTCTGGGGGAGTTCAAGAGCTCAGGTTAAGCAGGGTTTGCACTGTTATTATTATTGTTGTTTGCATTTTTATATCTGTTTGTTGGGATGAGGTTAATGTTTGACTCCAATATTGTTGTTAATAGGAATATTTATATATTTATTTTTATGGAATATTGTGTTAAAAAAATGTGGTCCGCTGTGGTCGTTTTCTACCACAAAGATGTTTGGGATAGTGGTAGTGGTCAGCGGATCTAGACGATCCCCTAGTCAAGAGGGCACGGCCTGAACCACCAAATTTAAATAGTTATTGGGGCATTCCCTGATGACTTCTCTTTGCCCCTCTGGCCTTGAGTAACACATCTCTCCCTATTCAGCTTTTTAAAACTATGATTTTGCTGAAATCCCCAAGCATTTCATAGTAAATCGTGTGTCAGGATTGTGCTCCTTGTCTCTGTGGTTGCTCATGGTTCGAGCAGCATTAAATGGCTAGTATATTTTCTTTAAGAAATTATAGGTACAGAATATTGGACCTAAATGATTGTTTTCAAGGAGAGATGGGTCTAGAGCAGTGATGTCCAAACTGTGGCCCTCCAGATGTTGCAAAACTACAACTCCCTTGCTGTCTGGGCATGCTAGGATTTGCAAAGCATGCTTGGATTTGTAGTTTTGCAACATCTGGAGGACCACTGTTTGGACACCACTGGTCTAGGGTGACTTTTGGAAGCTTAGAACCACCTGTTCAGCAGTGAAGTTACTCACATGTTAATGCCAAGAGCTTTGCAATTCTGAGAATGATATAGACTCCGAGAGCATGTTTCTATTTGTGAACAGTGACAATCAGTGCAAATTCTGATAAGACCAAAAACAGACTTCACTGCTAAAATCCGCCTTCAATAATCTCTCTGGATGCAGCCAAATCTGCTTTGGCATTTTGACAGAGAGGAAGAATTGATAGTTTGGTCCTAAAATTAGAAATCGTCTTTAAAAAGGCTCCGCGCCGCGACCAATGAGCATCATTATGTATATCCCGGGAAGGTTTAGCAGGAAAAACATTAACTTTTTAGCACCAAGGAAAAGACATCTGTTAACCTTGGGATGGCACATTAATGGATTCCCTTTGTAGGACCCTGAGTTCACACATAAATTTCTATTTGTAAATTGTGAATCTAGTTGAACCCAGTGTCTGAACAGACCCCAAAACAGAAAAATACAAAAAAACTAAAACGGACATTGCACTAGTCTTTACTCTCTGCTCAAGTTTGTATAATGACTTCTATTCATTTTGTAAGCCATGAAACCTGAAATAAAAACTAAAGGCAATTTTTATATCACATAACTGCAACAACGAAAATATATTGAAATGCAACATACCAGCATGTTTGTTAGACTGTAAAATAGGCTGCTCACACACAGTGCAATGGGCAGAGGAAATGTGGAAATGTACCTCCGGATGTCGGCTTAGTGTGGACATAGCACCATGAATCAATGAAAGGTTTATAAGTGGTAGAAAAACTTACAGTGGAAATAACAGGCAAAAACAAAGAAGGTCATTCTGGTCGCCCATCAACATTGCACACAAAAGAGC